>NW_007251245.1:12362-16194 GCF_000164805.1 Carlito syrichta
GCGCCTGTAGTTCCAGCTACTTGGAAGGCTGAGGTGGAAGGACCGCCAGAACCCAGCAGGCGAGGCTGCGGTAGCCAGGAGCGGCCACTGCACTCCAGTCTGAGCAACAGAGTCAGACTCCAACTCAAAAAAACAAAACAAAACAAAACAAAAAAAATAAGCTGGGCGCAGTGGCTCACAGTCTATAATTCCAACACTTTGGGAGGCCGAGGTGAGAGGATTGCCTGAAACCCACGGGTTCGAGACCAGCCTGGTCAACTTGGCGAGACCTCATCTCTACAATAAATCAGAAAAAATTAGCCGGGGCTGGTAGCGCACGCCTATAATTTCAGCTACCTGGAAGGCTGAGGCGGAAAGATCGCCAGAGCCCAGCAGATTGAGGCTGTGGTGGCCGGGAGCATGCCACTGCACTCCAGTCTGGGTGAGACTCCAACTCAAAAAAAAAAAACAAAAAACTTACGCCTACCTGGCACAGTAGTTCCAAGCCTGTAATCCTGCTTGAGTCCAGGGGTTCGAGACCAGCTGGACAACTTGGTGTGACCTCATCTCTACAATAAATTTTTAAAAAAATTCAGCCGGGCTCAAAGGTTCACACCTGCAATCCCAACACCTTGGGAGGCAGAGGGGAGAGGATTGCCTGAGCCCACGGGTTCCGGTTATTTGAAAGCCTGAGTTGGAAAAATCGCGTGAGCCCAGCAGGTTGTTTGTGGTGGTTGTGAGCATGCCACTGTACTCCAGCTCGGTGGCTCAGCCTGTAATCCCGTGCCTTTGGGAGGCTGCGGTGAGTGGATTGCCTGAGCCCGCGGATTCAAGACCCGCCTGGGCAACCTGGCGAGACCTCATCTCTACAATAAAATCAAAAAAATTAGCCGGGCGTGGTAGCGCACGCCTGTAGTTCCAGCTACTTGGAAGGCTGAGGCGGAAGGATTGCCGGAGCCCAGCAGATCGAGGCTGCAGTGGACGGGAGCGGCCACTGCACTCCAGCCTGGGCAACAGAGTGAGACTCCAACTCAAAAAAAAAAAACCAAAAACCTAAATAGGCCAGATGCCCTGGCTCAGCCTGTTATCACAGCACTTTGGGAGGCCAAGGCAAGATTGCCTGAGCCTGGGGGTTTGACACCAGCCTGGGGAACTTGGTAAGACCTCATCACGACAATGGAAAAATCAAAAAATTAGCCATGCGTGGTGGTGCATGCCTGAGCTACAGAGTGAGACTCCAACTCAAAAAAAAAAAAAAAAAAAATTAGCAGGGTGTGGTGACGCATGCCTATGGTTCTGGCTACTTGGAAGGCTGAGACAGAAGGATTGCCTGAGCCCAGCAGGTCGAGGCTGTGGTGACTGTGAGTAGGCCACCACACTCCAGCCTTGTGACAATCAGACTCCAATTCCAGAATAAAATACTTACGGAAATCTCAAATATTAATAATATTTTTAAAACTCTAATTTGCATGGGGGCGATAAAGAGGTGACAGTTGATAAAAGGCAAGCCCATTTTGAACATGGCTTTTTGTATTTGTCATATACTTATAAGTTTGATATTTATGTACATGGAATAAATTATTGAAGTTCAAAAAAACAGTAAAAATTTTTAAAGACCAGGTTGATTCTCAGGAAGGGTCTGTAGGGTCTTAACACAAGGTCCATTTGGGGTCTAGTGTTTAAGCAAAGCCAGGAAGCCCAGCCAAGTACTCCCTTTCTTTAAAAGCCACGGGGCGTTGAGATGCAATTCCTTTTGAAGGCAGAGGCATGTGCTTAGACCGATTGGAACTGGCGCACTTTTAAATTATAAGGGGAGCCATTGGCAGCTCAGGGTCAGATCACAATCGTTTCCGGAAGAAAATGCAAGCAGAGAATCCCTGGGGACAGGATATTGCCGATCTGTGGCTTGCACTGGGCTCCGATCTGGTTCTTCTCCTCGCCCCCTCCCTGCCTCGGTGTCCAGACTGTGGTGGGGTCCTCCGATGTTCTGCAGACGGGTCCCTGCCGGTCGGTGGTGGCACAAAGGGGCCTCTGGGGTGGTAGTCTTCCATTTTCTCATCTGGTTCCTTGGATCGCTTTGTGAAAATTTGCCAGGCTGCACTTTAAAGATTTGTACACTTTTTGGTCTGTATGTTATGCTTAAATAAAAGTTTGCCTAAAAGATGTATTTCTTTATCTTATTTTATTTTTAATTTTTCAATTTTTTTGAATTGGAGTCTCTTTCTGTCGCCCAGGATGGAGGACGGTGGCACGCTCACAGCCACTGCAGCCTTGACCTGCTGGGCTCAGGCGATCCTTCCACCTCAGCCTTCCAAGTAGCTGGAACCACAGACATGTGCCACCATGCCTGGCAAAATTTCTTGATTTATTATAGAGGTGAGGTCTCTTCAAGTTGCCCAGACTGGTCTCGAACCCGTGGGCTCAGGCAATCCTTTCACCTCGACCTCCCAAAGTGCTAGGATTATAGACGTGATCCACTGTGCCTGGCCTAAGGTTATTTCTTTTTCTTTTTCTTTTTTTCCTTGAGTTGAAGTCTCACACTGTTACCCAGGTTGGAGTGCAGTGGCACTCTCACGGCCACTGCAGCCTCGACTTGCTGGGCTGAGGCGATCCTTCCGCCTCAGCCTTTCAAGTAGCTAGAACTATAGGCATGCGCTACCATGCCCGGCTGATCTTTTGATTTGTTGTAGAGATGAGGTCTCGCCAAGTTGCCCAGGCTGGTCTCGAACCCCTGGGTTCAGGCAATTCTCTCGCCTTGGCCTCCCAAAGTGCTGGGATTACAGGCGTGAGCCACTGCACCCAGCCAAGATGTATTTATTAACATATATATTCAATTGGCACAGCTCCGTGTATTGGGAAGGTGCCCTTTCCTCGTTGCTATGGAACATGTGGGGGATATTTAATGACAAGATCTCCTCCCAGCCCAGAAAACAAGAGCAGAGGAGAAAGAAAACAATGTAACACTGGATGAACATTAAATCAGAATGGGACAGGCACCACGGGAATTGCAAAGCTAGAAAGAAATCTCCGCCTTCTAGATAGCTGAGTAGGTGCAGGCAGGACCGCAGGTAGGATTTGCAATCTGGAGTCAAGTGACAGCTGTTAGGCCCATCCCCTCACAGGAAACTGGGGAATCGGGTGAGTTCTCTTCCTGACTGAGCAATTACATATCAAAGAGCTGGCTCCCAGGTCCCTGCTGAGGGGAAGCATTCCTGAGTTGCGAGGCTGACCAGGGCCTCTTTAGCAATTAAAAAGACTTACATACATCTGAAAAGGACAGAGAAGGAAATTCCAAAAGAAAAGGGAAAGGGTGGAGGAAGTCTTTTGTCCTATTTTCAACCGAGAGAATTTACCCTTTAATTTGTATTGCCCTTACAATCTCCTTCCTGCGTTTCTATGAAACAATGATATTGCTATATTTCATGATCTCTTTGTTGTTTTCACCTGTTTCTGGACAAGTTGCAGAGGCCAAAAGATGCATCAAGTCCATAGTCAAAGACAAAACAATGGTCAGGATGACCACAGGGTGGTTTTTTACACTCAGAACAGTATGTGCCTCAGAGAACACCCTTCACCTGTGCCACACCAATGGCAAAGGGTAAATCAGATTCTTGGCTAGCAATGTGCAAACATGTTTCTTCTTCATATGTTGACTGTACAAGTTATTATGACATCTTTATGGCTTGACCTTTCAAATGGTGAACTATCTGAATATTATTTGGAGCTTTTTTGCTTTTGTTTTTGAGTGGAAATCTCACTCTGTGGCCCAGGCTAGAGTCAAGTGGCATGCTCACGGCCACTGCAGCCTCGACCTGCTGGGTTCAGGCGATTTTCTGCCTCAGCTTCGAAATAC
>NW_007251245.1:17344-17799 GCF_000164805.1 Carlito syrichta
GCACGCCTGTAGTTCCAGCTACTTGGAAGCCTGAGGCAAAAGGATCGCCGGAGCCCAGCAGGTCGAGGCTGCAGTGGCCGGGAGCGACCACCGCACTCCAGTCTGGGCGAGGGAGTGAGACTCCAACTCAAAAAAAAAAAGTTCGATGATTGAAACGACCTCTTAAACCTCCCCAAGTAACAGGCAACCTTTGCTTACCAGCCTGTACTGGGACTGGAAAGACAGAACATGCATCCTCCAGTTGGTCGGGTGACAGTGTACCTGTCCTGCGACCTCTGTAGGTGGCAGCTTTCTAGTTGTCTATTGATCTGGTGCTTCTCATCTTCTTTTATCGTCCTGGTGCTAATACCTCATTGTTCCCTTACCTAGGGACAGTCCTGTAGTGTTGAGCTAATGTTGATATTATGGACCATATGAGTGAGGGCCTCTGAGAGTCTGATGGAATGTATTTTTTT
>NW_007251246.1:0-1051 GCF_000164805.1 Carlito syrichta
CAGCCTCTACCTGCTGGGCTCTGGTGATCCTTTTGCCTCAGCCTTCCAAGTAGCCAGAACTACAGGCACGAGCTACCATGCCCAGATAATTTTTTGATTTATTGTAGAGATGATGTCCCACCAAGATAGCCAGGTGGGTCTTGAACCCGTGGGCTCAGGCAATTCTCTCACCTCAGCTTCCCAAAGCGTGGGATTACAGACTGAGCCACCGAGCCCGGCTGACTAGCCCTTCTCTATGATGGGTATCACAGTGACAGGACCTCCTCCTATTGGGTGTCAAAGTTACTAACCCTCATCTGTAATAAGTTCTTCTATCACTGTTCCTGCTCTTTGATGAATGTCACAGAGACAATTCTTCATCCACAATGGATGCCTTAGTTAGTAGTTCTCATCTGTTCTGGGGCTCTAGTGACTGGTTCATCTCTGTGATTGGTGTCCCAATGACTGGTTCTATTCTGTGATAGCTGAATCAGTGATTGAGCCTACTCTATATTGAGTGCCCTAGTGATTTTCTGTGATGTGTGCTGCAATGAATGATCCTGTTTTCTTATGGGTGCAACAATTATGGTTGTCATAGTGACTGGGTCTCCATTGTCATTGGTGCCCCAGTGACTAACACTTCACCATAATTGTTGCCCCAGCGACTAACCCTCCTCTCTTAAGGTTGTTCCAGTGGCATTGCCCTTAATAATGGGCAATGACTGACTCCATCATGGAATGGATGACACAATACTTATCCTACTCTATATTGGGTGGACCAGTGACTAGTCCTCCAGTGTAAAAAGTGTAACCATTCCTGCCCACCACTGTGATGAATGCCAATGAAGGAATTTCTTCTGTGATGGATGTTCCAGTGGCTGCTGTTACTCTGTGATGGGTGCCACAGATACTGTCCCTTCTCTGTGATGGGTGCCTCACAACTGGCCCTCTTCTGTGTTGGCTGTCCCAGTGACTGAACCTCCTCTGTGATGTGTACTGAGTGATTGCACTTCCACTATGACGGGAACCCCAGTTTCTGGCCCAATTCTGTTTTGTGTGCCACAATGCCTGG
>NW_007251246.1:1985-5682 GCF_000164805.1 Carlito syrichta
TTTTCTATGTACCTCAGTGACTTTGCCTCATTTGTGATGAGTTCCCCAGTAAACAATCCTCAACCATAGTAGGTGTCCTAGTGAATAGTTCTCATATGTGCTGGGTACCCCAGTGACAGGTTCTTTTTTGTGATGATTGTTCCAGTGACCAAGTCTCCTCTGTGATAGTTGCAACAGTAACTGAGCATGCACCTTCATGGGTGGATGTCACTTCCCCTCTTCTCTGATGAGCACTCAAGTGACTGGTCTTCCATGTGGTGGGAGTATCAGTGAAAAATACTTCTTTGTGATTGGTGCCTTAGTGACTGGGCCTCCTCCATAATGGGTTCCCCAGTGACTGACCCTCCTCCATTTTTGGTGCCCCAGTGACTGGCCATCTTCTGTGAAGGATGTTCCACTGATTGTTCCTCCATTGTGATTGGTGCTCCAGTTACTTGCCCTCCTCTGTGACAGCTTTCCCAGTGACTGGTCCTCCCTTGTGATGGGTTCCCAGTGACCTAACCTTCTTGGTAACGGGTGTCCCACTGATTGGCCCTTTTTGAATGGATGACCCAGTGTCGGGACGTCCTCCATAATCAGTACTCCATTAGCTGTGTTTGGTGCCCCCTGGCCATCCTCCAAATTTGGTTCCTCTGTGACTAGCACTACTTTGTGATGGATTCTCCAGTGGCATGCCTTTTTCTGTTACTGTCTCAGTGACTAACCCTCTTCTGTTATGTAACCCTCTTCTGGTGCCCAGTGACTATATCACCTCTGGGATGGGTAAACCTCATGACTGACTCTCCTCTGTGAAAACTGTCCCAATGATTGACTATCGTCTGTAATCAATATCCCAGTGACTAGATTTTGTCTGTGTTCACTGCCGCAGTAACTGGGTTTCTTACATGATGGTTGAATCAGTGAATATCCCTCCTCTATAATGGAGGCCATGGCTTCTGTGCCTCTTCAGTTATTTTTGCCCTAGTTATATCCCTCCATTATAATGGGTGCCTTAGTGACTAGACCTCCTCTGGAATAGGTGGCCCAGTAACTGGTCCTCATCCATAATAAGTGCCCAAGGGAAAAACCCTCCTTTGTGATTGCTTCCCTGGTGACTGGCCCTCCTCTGTAATGATTGTCTTAGTTATTGGTCAACCTCCATATCGGGTACCCTAATGACTGAATTTTTTCTATCATGGTACCATAGTGACAAATTCTCCTCTGTGTGGATGTTTCTGTGACTAGTCCTCGTCTTTTAGTGGTTCAGTCCTCAGTTATGGGTGCCCAGGTGGCTGTTATTTCTCTGTGATGGGTGTCCCAGGTACTGACCTTTCTCCGATGGGTGCCATAATGACTTTTCCTCTTCTGTGATAGCTTTTCCAGTGACTGGCCCTCCTCTATGACGGGTACCTCAGTGCCTGATTCGCCTTTGTGGTGTGTCACCCAGTGATTGGGCCTCCTCTGTGACTGGGTCTTCAGTGATTAGCACTCTTCTTTGATAGTTGCTCAGTGAATGTCCCTCCTCTGCGTTTGGTGCCTCATTAACTGGTCCTTCTCTGTGATCACTGCATCAGTGATTGACTTTCCTCCATAATTGATGTCCAATGATTGACCCACATCTTTGATGGGTACCCTAGTGACTAGCCTCCTCTCTGATAGGTACCTCAATTGATTGCTGTCATCTGTGATGGTGTCCTAGTGACTGGCTCTCCTCTTAATTGGTGCTTCAGTGATTGCCCTCCTTCATTTTGGATGCTCTGGTTACTGTCTCTCCTGTGTGATGGGTGACTAAAGTTCTAGCTCTCCTTTGTCATGCATGCCCCAGAGACTGGTTCTTATCTGTGATGGGTACCTCAGTGAATCCTGACCTCTGTTATGGGTGCCACAGTGACTGGGTCCTCTTTGTTGGGTGCCTTAGTATCTGGCCCTCCTCTCTTGTTGGTGTCCCTGTGACTGTGCCTTCTCTGTGATTAAAGTACCTGTGACTGACCATTCTTTATGATATCTGTCCCAGTGACTGATCATCCTCTCTCATTTGTCCCACAATGACTAAATTTCCTCTGTGAATATTGCCCTAGTAACTGGTTATGTACATAATGGATGCCTCAGTAACCAGACCTCCTCAATTATGATGGTAAAGTGGCTGTGCCTGCTTGGTAATTTGTGCCCCTTTGACTGACTCTCATCCTTAATGTGTGCTCTATTGATTAGTCATACTCTGGGATTAGTGTCCTGTTTACTTTGCCTTCTTCATATTGGCTGCTCCAGTGACAAGGTCTCTTTTTTTATTCTTGTCCCAAAGACTAGTCTTCCTCAGTGATGGGTACTCCAATGCTGGGTTTCCTTTGTAGTGGTTTTCTCAGTGACTAGCTTCATTCCATATTGGGTGCCCCAGGGAGTGCCACTTTTATTTTATCGGTGCTATCGTGTAAAGTTCATGTGTGAGTATCTCAGTTACTATCTTTCTGTAAGGGGAGCCCCATGAGTGGCCTTCCTTTTTTGGTAAGCCTGTGTCTATCTCTCCTCTGTCATGGGTGACCCAGTGACTGGATTTCTTTTGTGATAGCTGTCCCAGTGACTGACCCTCCTACTCGATGAGTACCTCAGAGATATTCCTTCCTCTGTGATGGAAGAACCAGTGACTGAGCCTTTTATGCAATTGGAGCTCCATAAACTTGCTCTCCTAGCTGGTGGGTGCTGCAATGACTTTCCTTTCCTCAAGGGTTTGGCACCTCATTGTCTGACCCTCAACTGTGATTGGCAGCTCAGTGACCAACCCTCATCTGTGTTGGGTAGCCCAGTGACTAGCCTTCTCTGTAATGATTTCCCCAGTGACAGACCATCTACTCTAATGTGTTTCCAGTAACTGGCCTCCTCCGTGATTTTTGCCCAAGTGACATTATGGGTGACATAATGACTGGTCCTCCTCTGTGATGGGTGTCCCAGTGACTGGGCCTCTTCCATATTAGTTACTCAATTGACTTTTCTTTCTTTGTGATTGGTCCCTGTGACTGGCACTCTTCCAAATTTGGGGCCACATGGGGTAGCCCTCATCTCTCCATAGTTGGTGTCCTAGTGATGTACCCTTCCTGTGATGGGTGCCCTAGTAATGGACTCTCCTCTGTGATGGGTGACCCAGTGATTGGTTTATCTCTTTGATAGGTGCCCCAGTGACTGTGCCTTCTCTATAAGCTTCAGTGCTTGCTTTTACCTCTATTAAAATACATCCATGACTGGCCTTACTCTACGAAAAATATTCCAGTGACTGATCCTCCTCTGTGATGGGTGACCCTATTATTTATTTTCTTCTTTAATTGCTGACCAATTAACTGGGTCTCCTACATAATGGGGACACAGTCAGTAGCCCTCCTCCATTGTGGGAGCTCCAATGACTGTGTCTCTTCAGTGATTTGTGCTCAAGTTACTGGACCTCTCCATAATGGTTGCCCTAGTGACTACTCCATTTCTGTGATGGGTGTCCTCATAGCTGGGATTCTTCCATATTGGGTGCCCCAGTGACAAGCCTTCCTTTGTTATGAGTGTCCCAATGACTCACCCTCCTCATTGATGTCTCAATGACTCACCCTCCTCGGTGTCCCAGTGACTCACACTCCTCAGTAACTGGCCTGTGTTGGGAACCAACATCTACAGTTATACAGTTGAGGCCTATGAAGGCCCATGTTGGAGATCTGCTTTTGACACAAAAGCATCAGTGACA
>NW_007251247.1:0-1015 GCF_000164805.1 Carlito syrichta
CCTGTTTCATTCTTCTGCATGTGTTCAGTCAGTTTTCCCAGCACCATTTGCTTGATAAAGTCTCTTCACCCCACTGGTTGTTATTGCTGACTTTGTTGGGGATGAATTGGATAATCGATTGGGTTTTTTGCTTTCACAATCACTGTCCTATTCCATGGTCTGTATGACTCTTCTTTTCCATTGCCAGGCTGGTTTGATTCTTGAAACCTTATAATAAAGTTTGAAGTCTGCGAGTGTGATACCTGCTGCTTTGTTCCTTCTGTTGAGGACTGTTTTGGCTATTTGTGCTATTTTTTAAAATTTCCACCTGAATTTCTATGTTTTCATGTGTAGGTCTGAGAAGGATGATGTTGCCAATTTGATAGGTATTGCATTGAATCTGGGGATGGCCTTGGGTAGAGTGGACATATTGTTTATTCCACTCCGTGAGCAAGGGATGCTTACTGTTTGCTTGTGTCATCTTTGATTTCTTTGAGCAATGTTTTATAGTTCTCCATGTAATAGTCTTTCATTTTTCTTTTTAGGTAGATGCAAAGGTATGTCTTTTCTTTTCTTTTCTTTTCTTTCTTGTTTTTTTTTTTGGATGTCATCTTTGTGAATAGGAAGTGCTTTTTATTTGGTTCTCTGCCTGTTTCTGGTGTGTAGAAATGCCACTGTCTTTACATTGGTTTTGTATACCAAGACTTTGGCAACGTTGTTGTTGATGATGTTTTGTTTTATTTTATTTTTTAAATCAGTCCCAGGAGGTGTTTGAGAGACTGCCTTGGACTTTCAAAGAATAGTATCATAATGGTCTACAGAGAGGGATAGCTGAACTTCCTCCTTCCCTGTTTGGTGACTCCAGATTTCATTCTCTTGCCTCATTGCTCTAGCTGGGACGTCCAACACGATGTTGAACAGGGAGGGGTGAGAGTGAACAGGAGGGGCGAGAGTGGGCATCCTTGGCTTGTCTCTGTTTTTGTTTGTTTGTTTGTTTTTTGAGTTGGAGTCTCACTCTGTCGCCCAGACTAGAGTG
>NW_007251247.1:1096-13509 GCF_000164805.1 Carlito syrichta
CATCTGTGTTCTTCAAGGAGACTGGTCTGTCATTCTCTTTCCTGCTTGGGTCTTCCCAGGGTTGGGTATCAGTGTGATGTTCACTTCATAAAAAGATTTGGGGAGAGATGCATCTTTCTCATTTGCCCGGAATACTTTGAATAGTATTGGTATCATCTTGATGATTTTTCTCTCTTCCCTCATTGAAGAATCTCTCCACAACACACCTCAACAGCCTTCATTCCTCTCTAGCTGGAAAAGCACAGAGAACACATATGTCTTTTTTCATTTCTCTTGATGTTCTTAAACCATACTTTCAATCTGTATAAAAATGTTATTATATTTTAAAGATGTGGGGTATAATTCAGGCTTAGGAATCCGAGTGGTCACGGTACAGACAAAGTTTGGGGCTCCCTTTGGCTCCCACTTTGCCTGGTTTGAGATGAGGTATCCTAAGTTGCTCTGAGATTCCTCCTAACTGGTCATTGTCCTTGACACAGACAGGACTTTGGTCCCTGGGTGCTGGCAGAAGCCCTAGGCCCACTCCAGCACCTGAGAACGTCCTTCTTGGGAGTTCCCTCATGAAACACACACGTGTCAAGCACTCAGCTTGTACAGGCACTTTTCTCATCACTTGACTTAGTTGAATGAGCACAGCAGATGCCAAACACTGGGGTTCAGTTCTACTTGAGGAGTCTCACACACACACACGCGTACACACACACACACACACACACACACACACACACACACACTAGGCATCCTGAGTAAGTGGTGCTCACAGAATGTTCTAGTACCCACACACACACACACACACACACACACACACACAAACACACATACACACACTAGGCATCCTGAGTAAGTGGTGCTCACAGAATGTTCTAGGTATGGAAGCATTCTTGTATATTCTGACCGTGATGATGAGAGAGCGCTGGGCCCAGCCTCAAATGGGTGTCCATGAGGTCCAGAAGAAGGACCTCCTGTCACCCTAAAAGTACAGGAGGATTCGATGGTCCCTGGCTGAGGGGAGACGGAAATAACCCTGGGTCTCATACCTCTTGTGGGTTTCATGAGAAGGCTGCTTCTGGAGGCTCCCCAGCAAGAGCAAAGTATCCACAGAGAGCTGTGTGTGACGGTGGTGTCCCAGGCCTCCTGCAAGTGATAGGTAAGACTGGGCCCAGAACCAGCCCCCGAGAGGCCTGTGCCCCACACAGTCCCCTCCCAACTCTGGCAGTCCTCCTCCATCCCACACCCACCCCTGGGGGATCCACCTACCAGAGAGGTCAGATGAAGCACCTGCTCCCACACTTTCCTGAAGCTGCAGTACTGAATCCCCAGATGTACGGAGGTGCATGCCCTGGACCTTCAGGGAGGAAATAAGGGGAAGGTCAAGGCCCTCAAGGGATTGCTTAGTCCTGCTCCCCAACCATGTCCTTACCAGCCAGGGTATCACTGAAAGCTGGGTGGGGAGTGGTGGGACTGTCCATCAGCCAGGTAGACTCACCCCCAAGTCCCAGAAACACACCTGGGTGCAATGTGAGGGCCATGTAGTGGAGAGACCAGGCCTCCGACTCTGGTGTCCTCTTGCCATCTCCAGCATGATCCCCTCGATGCTGCCTCACCAAACCTCTAGAAATTCTTCCCCCTCCTCGGAGGGGCCACCGTTGAAGCTCCAGCTGGACCACATGTTGGTCTACTGGCCTGGATCCGGCCAGTGTCCTGATGTGAACTTCCAAGGATACCTGGCACTGGTGAAGTCCAGGGAACCAGAGGCACGAGGTGAAGTGGCCTTCGATCTGGAAGATTTGGGGGACTGGGATTCCAAGAAACTCCATGAGGTTGTTTCTGTGTTTGCAGAGACCAGTGACAAGTGACTAATGTTGCTGATGTTTCTCCCTTTCCAGCTCCTGATGTGTGCAGGGAACACAGGCGTTGCCCGTGTTGGCTTCCTGGCCTGTGCCAGGATGTATGACAGAACTGGGGCCTGCTCTGGGGCCAGAGACACCTGCAGGCCTGGGTCCAACATCTGGGCCAGCCCAAGCGCCATGGAAAAGGCCATCTCTTGTGGACGAGCGTGAAGTAGAGCCAGCTCCAGAGGCCCCCCGCCCCTGTTCCGGGACTGCAGAGGACAAGCCCTGTGAGGAGCCGCCTGGCATCATGGCATTTCACCTCAAGCAGCTGGCAGAGCAGTTGATGCTCATGGATGCGGTGAGCAGCTGGGCTTGCAGGGTGAGGTGGGACAGGCCGTTCTTTTGCTGTCGGTTGTGTCAGAAAAGCCACACCCCGGCCCCAGTCCAAGGTCCTTGGCCCCATCCTAGTTCACCATCTCGCCACCCATGGGACCTGGATGGGTTTCTCCTCCCAGAAGCCCTCCTTGCCCATGGGTGGATAGCAGACATGGGGCCCGAACGCTGCCGGCTGCAGAGTGACCATGCAGATCCAAAGAGATAAGAGAGCTAGAAAGTGGATGGGGCCTAGCTTATGTGGTCGTGACGAGGACTCACTGAGGGGAGGCCAGGTCCATGTGTCACCCACCCATGTGCCCCAAACTCAACCAGCTTCAGCACTTGTTAGGTACCTGCTGCATACCCGATTCTGTGGCAGGCCCCCAAATAGAGCCCCTAGTTGGAGCTGCCACAAGGAATGTGCTTGTGACTGGAAAGAAGGCCTGAGGGCTGGTTGGAATGGCCAGCAGACTTGGCCTCTGGATGAGCATTCATGAGCCCCCGCTGTGCTTGGAGCATTTGAAAATGCTGCTCTCCCTCCCCGTCCCACTGAGTTCTCTCTCACCATGCATTCGATGCCCTCTGTGGGCAGAGAACCCAGTGTAGGGACTCCCAAAAATCTAGACGCAATTCACAAGCTTTGTGAGTTCCAACTCAGACCACTGTCTCACTTGCAACCGTGGACTCTGAGCTTGGGTGTGTTGTGTACTCATGACACTCCCCTCCTCCTCAGGAGCTTTTCAAGAAGATGGAGCCCTGTGAGTGTCTGGGTTTCAGCTGGGCCTGTCGGAATAAATGGAACAGGAGCGGCTGGCACCCACCGTCTGTGCCATCATTGCACAATCCCGCAGAGTGGCCGACTGCATCATCACCACCTGCCTTGGGGACTTCAGCATGGTGGCCTGCGACCGGGCCAGGGTGGTGGAACACTGGGTCGAGGTGGCCAAGGTGAGCTGTGGAAGTCCCCGGGGACTCCCCGTCTGAAGATGCAGGAACTGCCACTTCTCACTTAGCTCTCAGGATTATCATCTGTGATCTGAACCCTTAGGCCCTTCCTGCCAATGGCACACTGACTTTCACATTCAGGCCTCAATGGTGGCTGCTCATATCCTGCCTGGGGCTTTCCCTTGGGTTGAACTACAGTTCTCCCCGCTGAGTGTTGCTCATTCGGTCCCAGGTGTGCCCTCCTACCCTTCTCCTTAGGGAGACTTAAGCCAGACCAGGGGGTGCTCCAACTCTCACCCTCATGGCTCATTCTCTTTCCTCCTCCCCAGGAGTGCCTCGGGCTCAGAAATTACTCTGCGGGTCATGCCATCCTGTCTGCCCTAAAGAGCTCCCTAATCCATCGGCTACACAAGACTTGGGGAGAAGTTTCCAGGTGAGGCACGCTCTCTCCACAGGAGGCCTAGGGTAGGCCAGAGACTTCCTACAACTCTGGCAATACCCGCTGACTGCCCCTGGGAGGTTCAAGAAGGACAAGGACCCTGGATCCAGGGATGGACTGGTAGTCCCTAAACTGAGACTGAGGTCTCTCAACTTGGACAAGAGGCCAAAAGGTCCAGCTCAGGATTGAGTTTTCTGAATTATCAGGTTGGCCTGGGGCAAACTGAAGGCCTTCATATATGTGTACAGAGCAATGGATCTGTGCCCAACTGACATCTAAACTGTACAGAGATGGCAGGTGCAATGGGGTGGGACTTGGGTGACCATCGTGAAAGCTCCCTCCCCATTCCTGTGGAGCCTTCAGGGCTCAGGGGTGCCAAGTGGGAGCTCTCTTCCTGGCAGTTCGGCATTTTCGATGTTCTCAAATCAAGAGTTTGAATGTGCAAAGCTCCCTGTTATTCTCACATCGAATCTTCCTTCCTCTCCCTCTCCACAGGAAAAGCTCTGAACAATTTCAAGTTCTTTGTAACAAATGCAAGGACCTGAGCAGGAACCCACTCATCAAGGTAAAGAGGAGGCTGAGATGAGGACTATGTGTTGAGAGTGAGGTTGGAAAGCATTGTGGGCCAGCTCTGTGTGTGTGAGTTTGTGACTTTCTCTCTGAAAACTGAGTTGATAAGGAGCAGACGCCAGTCATATGTAGTCTGGAATGACAGAAAGAGAGAAGCGTATGCCCCTGGGAGGGAGGTTTCTTGCAGCAGGAGGCCCCGGTGAGGGAATGTGGGGATGGCAGCTGGATGGTCGAGCAGGGGTGAGGAGCTGTGGAATCAAGACCTCTCTGGCTCCCACTCTGGTCCGTCCTGCTGACAGGATGCTTCCTCCAGGCTGTAGGGCGAATGTGGCAGGTGCAGCCACCTTCCTTCTCCAGACCAGCCAGCAGTTTCTCAGGAAGCCAGGCTCCTGCTACTGCCCCTTTCTGGACTGAACCTCTGTGGGGAGGGGACCCCTGCCTGCAGCACAGATGGGGACTGCAGAGGAATCCCGCAGGCCAGAGGGTACAGTGGGCTGCACAGCTTTGGGTCCTAATGGCCATACGAGGGACAGATTGGTGTTCTGGGGCTCTCCACTCTGCTCTTTGCAGACTCTGCTAAACCATCCTGTTCATAGGATTCTGCCCCTGGTGCTCAGTTGGCAGTGGCATGTGGTCAAGATGGCTCGAAAGAAATATCTGGGGACTCCTACATTCCTTGTGGCTCCCTTCTGACCAAATTTCAGATTTTTCCATGTACCTTGGGAAGCAAAGTGTTACCACCCAGCACCCTGGGAGGGCCCTGCCTTGACAGTCCGAGGTGACACTTCAGCAGACTGCTTCCTGAGTGGCAGAAGCAGAAGCTGTGTGCAGCGAACTCTCTTGATGGGTATTGAGGGAAGTGAAGCTTCTGGTCTGACCTCAGATCCACCTTGGGAGCAGAGATTCCAGTGGAGTTAGGACCGTAGATGCCATGCGACCAGGTTACCCAAACACTCATTCCCCATTTCAGACAGTTGGGCTGTCAGGGGCCATGGACCCCCATAAAGTCAAGAAATGGAGCCCCTTGTTGGGATGTAGGGTTAAGGCAGCTGAAACACAGCCTCCAGGTAAGGGGGAGAGCCAGCCTCTTCATAGGCCTCCGGGCAAGTCACTGTGGTGCTCGGGGCTCTGTTTCCTCCTCTGGCAAGTGGAGGGATGATGAGCCTGCTGTGCAAGCCTCACAAGGAGGTTCAGGAGAGAGAAGGAACTTGAGGGTGCTCATGCCTGACTCTCCCTCGGAGGAACAAAGATGAGAAAGACCATGATAGTTTCACAAAACTGAGTCCTCTGGAGACCTTGTGAGACTAGGGTGGTTCCCATCCTGCGTTCCAGGTGAGGAAACAGTCGCTGGAGGCTGGGGATGTAAGCCCAAGGTGACACCTCAACGAGTGTTGAATCTGGAGCAAATACAGAATCAGAGTCTGCTGGAGGGGCTGGGAGCATGGTGCTGACGGACTCGGGCCAGATATCCAGTCTTCCAAGTGAGGAGGTCTGCGTGTGTCTGGGTAAGGGGAGGATGGTGTCAATGACCTTATTCCTGACCCTGCAGCTGGAGAGCTCCAGGTTGGAGAAGAACCCCCAGGGAGCCCAGGTGAGGCAGTGGATGCAGAAAAAGGCGAGCGTGCCTGTGGCGGGGAAACCCTCAGGGAGGACCCTGCTTTGTCAGTCGGCAGTGACGCTTCTTCAGCAGACTACTTTCTGGTGGAGGAAGAGGAAATTCTGTGTGCTCAGCAAACTCCCTGTGTGGCTGGTCCTAGAGCCAGAGGACAGGGCTCCTCTGTCCCAGCTAGTGGCCTGACCATCAAGTGGCCACTGTTAGGAATGCCCCGCTGAGAAGAGACCAGAGCCAGGGCATGGATGAGCTGGGCTTGGGAGGAATGAGGGGAAGGATAGGGCCAGAAACCCCGTTACCTAGCGGCCTGTTGATACTCCACCACAGAGGCAACTAGAGGGATGCTTGGTGGCCCTGAAAGCAAACTAGGGGAAGAGGCGGAAGGTGATGAGAGGCCGCTGAGGGTCTTCAGCTGCTCTGAGTGGGAGGCCTGGGGAGGAGGCTAGAAGGCAGAGGTTGATGAGGTTTCAGGGAACAAGCCTTGGGGTCACCTGAGAGCGGATGCTCATTTCCCCTATGACCCCGATGGCACAGGGCATCCTTCCCTTCCTGAACACGTTCCTCGCCAAACTGCTGACTCTGGACTCTGAGATGGAGGAGCATGTGGATGTGAGTGAGTGGGGGGGATGAGGGGAGGAGCATCCTGAGGATTGGGAGGGGAGAGTCTCACATGAGGCCTTCAGTCTGAGCTCTCAGCGATCCTCCTCTCATGAGTGGCTCACAGCCGCTCCATGTGTTGGGTTCTCAGGTTCATTCACCCGTGAGTGATGCGGCCTCCACGGCAGCCACCATCCCACTTTCCTGAGGGTGTCGGTGAAGAGCTACCTGCCTGAAAAAGGGTCAGAGGTCTGGGTTAAACTGGACTCTGCCTTCCCCCAGGTGCTGTTCTTGGGAGGAGAGTCAGATTCCACTCATTCAAGAGCAGGTAGCTCCCATGTAACAGAGAATTTTATTTGCTTCCGTGGCATGGCTTTCCTGTCTGCCATCAGAGGAGGTTGGGGCCAAAGGTCCCTGAGCCTCACCTCCCCTGACCTGGCCTCTTGAGCTTAGAGTCTGAGGCGGGTTTGGGTCCTGTCTTGTGCATATCCCTGACCCTGGAGGCCCTTGTGGTGAGCACCGTGGGAGAGGGTGGGATGCGGCTCTGCATGGGCCAGGGCACCTTCCTGATGGAACTCGGCTGTCTGCCTTCCAGGAGCATGTGGCCAACACGAGGAGGAGGATGGAAGTGAGCACTGTGGCCCTCACCTAGGGGACAATGGGATGGGGAAGCGAGGGACACCCCTTGGCAGGGTGCTCCCTGGTGCTATCTCCTGCCTCTTAGACTTACTGGAGAGGTTCGGCACCCAGAGGAGGGTACACATCACCGTGGAGCATGTGGGGAGGGGACTGAATACAGGGACCAGACCCCGCCGAATGGGTTCTTCATACCCAACTCTGAGTACAAGTCAGTGCTGCCTTAGATGGGAGGGAAGGAGGGGTACCCTTCAGACAAAAGTCTCAGCGAGTGACCCCTGTTCCTCCCTCTCCCTCTCATCCTGACAGGGCATGCCTTCTAGCCAGACCCCATCAACATCTTTTCCTTCCTTTCGCCCCAGGAGATCAAAGTGCTCCGGGAGATACGGCTGCTCCAGGTGGCTGCATAAAACTATGACCTTTGGCCTGAAGAGCAATTTGAGGTCTGGTTTAACTCAGAGGAGTGGCTCGGTGAGACTGAGAGGTAAGCGCATAGCTGACTGGCAGAGGATGAAAGGAGATCCTTTCTCAAGGTCTGCTGCCGAAAGCCTGTGGCCCAGTTGCCTGGTGAGTGCCAGGGTACCATGACACCATCTGGGCAGCCAGGGGAGGGTGACATGGGATATGTCCCCTAGTAGCCTCACAGCTTTTGCTTTGTCCTACAGCTATGACCTGTCCACTGAGCTGGAGCCCCCATCTCAGTAGGCCAGGCACACCCATTCAGCACCTGCAGTGGCTGGGCCTATGAATCTACCCACCTCACACAGCCACCCGAGCCACCGTGCCCTGCTGTACTCAAGCCTGTGACCGCCCGTCTCACCCAGAGTCTCCACAGTCCAGCCGTAGCCTCCTCACAACTCCTGAAACCCCAAGCGTCCTGTGCCCTGGTCTCTCCCTCCACAGCATGGGTGTCCCCCTCCCAAATCCAGGCTGCCACCCAGAGCCCAGGGCTAGATATCCAGAGCCATCTCCATGTGCCACAGCCGCACTGCCTGAGAGCCCCTGGCTGCTCCTGGGACACACAGGCACTCCGGGTACTTAGTGTCCCTGGTTCAATTCTCGCCATCTAGTGAGGCCCAGCAGGTTCTCAGCTATCAGGGGCATGCTGCAGGGACACAGCAAGAGCTGGAGAACACACTTACGACAGCAGTGGGCTCCAACATCCTCACTGGGTCAGGATAGCGCCTGCTACATCCGGGCCCCACCAGGATGTGGACAAGGATGCCAGCCCTGCATCGTCCTTGTCCTAGAGTGTGGGCCCCAGGGGACCCCCCTTCAAAGGCATTACTGCTCAGGTCCCAGGGGCCTCGCTGCTGGGGACCAACCGCTCCTCCTGCCGGAATCAGGCCCCGAAACCTCTGCGGTGAGACAAGCATTCATGAGGCAGACACCCGTCACTCGGCACGCCGGGGATCACCACCCCATCAGGAGGCGCCGTGGCACCCCCACGTCACAGGCCCAGCTGCCGAAGATGAACCTGCCCTGACAGAAGGATTTCACTAGCTCCCAAGGTCCTGCCAGAAAACCCTCCAGCCCGAAGTTGGAAACGGTTCCCCGAAAGGGCCAGGTGGGAGCATATTCAGCTTTGCCAGCGGGGCTCTGTCCACCCACTAAAGCCTGCCCTAGTCTCCTAACAGCAGCCTTCCTCAGACAACCTGTGAGTGAAGAGCCATGGCTGTACTCCCATAGGACTTCACTTGAGCACATGGAAAATTCCCATTTCAAAGTGTTATAAATATAAAATGTTGTTGTTTTGCATTGTTTGGCCATTTATTCTTTTCACTTGGGCCACACCAGAGCAGCCGGATGCAGGCTGCGTTCCACCCACCTCTTGTTGAAGTGGAACTCAGATGAGGGCTGGTGGTGCGGAGCAAGCCCAGCCTCCTCATGGCACGTATTGGCCCCAGGAGGGGATCCCCATCCTTCATCCTGGCTTAGCGAGTAGTTCAGTTGGAGAGTGAGGGAACCATGTGGGCCTCAGCAATAGGAAGGCATGAGATGCAGGGTCGGGCAGCCAAGTGGCTGGATCCCTCTCCACAGGCACACTGCAGAGTCTTCCTACACCACGCTGAGCAGAGGCACGACCACCCCGAGGAGGGCCGGGGTGGGTGCTCTCTGGGGTGGGGACTGTTCTATAGGAACAGCCGAAGAAAACTTCACACAGCAGTCATTACAGAAAAGACACACAAATAAAGAGAAAAAGCACAAAAATGCAAATAGGACAGCAGTGTGGCCAGTGGAGTCTCACAGGCCAGTTGGGTGAGGAGGTCCAAGTGGCTGGTGTGGGTTCCACAAAGCAGCTGAGGGACCCTGACAGTGACGTCAGAGGCTGAGAATCTGTGGGGGGGGGGAAACAAGATGCACACGGGTGGCCCCTGGGCCCCACCTCTGCCCCTGTGGCTGCCCATCTCCCAAGGGGACAGCATGTCCCGAGATCAGGGACAGACCACATGACCATCACTCCCAGTTCGCCTTGCCAGAACCAGACAAAGCCTGGCACAGGCAGACAGTCTGGGCCTGGGACAGGGACATGGGTTGGGGGGACCTCCCTGAGTGAGTCTCCTTCCCCAGCTGGGACGGTTGCACCATCACTGCTCAGTCTGCTGCCACATGGCCTAGGTGCAACAGCTTAGCTGCTCCTTCTGGACACACCAGTCCCTGACTCCCCAGACGCACCCAGTTCTGTCCCGGAGCCCACTGATTTTAAAAATGTACAGCTTGGTGGCAAAAGCACAAATGTTCAAAAAGTTAAAATTCTCCAACGACTGTGACAACTCCAAAGAACCAAAATTGCAAGTGAAAGAACCCAAAGAGGAACATTTTTATAAGGGGATGATAAACTATGAATCCAAAGTCCCCCATAGGGACTTTGATCTAGAGTAAAAAAGAAAGAAAGAAAGACAACAATCTAAATATCCTGTTTCCCAGCTTTTCCAGAAGAAGATAAAGATTAAGGTATGTTGCTGCCCTCTCTTCATCAGCTGTGTAAAGGCAAGCCACGCATTATATTACATAACCTCTTCCTCCCCAAAATTAAAAGAACAATAAACTTACAGTATCAAAACATCTTCTTTAGAATAAATTCCAGCAGTATCATATCCTTTTAGGTAGTGTCTAGTTTCAATGAAGTCTTCTTTTGCTACAAAGACAAAACAAAAACCTGAAACTTTTAAAATAATATATGAAGAAATTTAGAGGTGATCATAATTCATTAATTGATTACAAAAATAGACATTTAAGTGCAGACACCTTGCAGAATTTAGGGGTTCTAAAATGAAGTTATACTCTTCCTATGACATGTGATTACAAAAGAAATGCAGATAGATGAAAATACAACTATGGTTTCCTAAACAAATGAACTCTAAATGTAATTTATAAGATTTAGAGCACCCTGATCATACAGAATTGCTGAAGGACATTGATGCCCTTTAGTTTGCTCCTACGGCAGGGCAAATGGAGATCATTGTCTCAGACGCAGCCTGAAAAGAGCAACAGGTGCATAAAATGATGTGCACGTTAGCAGCACAAAATCTAAAAGTGCCTATAGGACACACAGACATAAAGATGGGAACAACAGCCACTGGGGCTCCTTAGGGAGAAGGGAGGGGCAGGGGAAACGGTGGGGAAACGACCCACTGGGTACCCTCTGCACCATTTGGGTGATGGCCTTAACAAGCCGAAACTGCATCATCACGCAGTATACTCCTGTAGCAAATCACAGTGTCTGCCGGGGATTTGTGTCTTTTTTTTTTCTTTCATTTCCTGCATTCTCTGTAATGTGTTTTTGTTATTTCTAAACTTTGGTTAATTTGTACATCAACCTTTTCCCATTCATTAAGAAATACATATTCATTCAAGCTACAAATTTTTATTTCTGTAAATTTCTGAATATATTTTCATAAGTGACAGCACATTCTGGGTCTTGTTAATGACTGTTTTATACCAATAAGCTAGTTTTAGTTCACTCACTGTAGACAAAATGAGAAAAGAGCAGAGTCAGACTTACAGATAAATGATGTATTCTTGCCAAGTGAAGGTCACATGACAGCTCAGCTCACAGGTGAAAGAGTCACATGAGTATGAAAAGAAGGATGTTGATGGAAGAACTGAGTCGTGAAGTGCCTAGCTGTCTTGGCATGTGAACCCAAAGATCTTTGCCTTAGCCGTCAGCACTCTCACCATCGGGAACCCACAAGACCGTACATATTATTTAAGGTCACACAGCTTCCGTAAGATTGAGAAGCACTGTAGGAAAGTAAACTTACTAGGGTGCCTCTGTCACCCGGTAGGCAAAACTGGGAGTTCATTTGTAATCATACATTTAATGAGAAATTCATTAAAATGTTTTCTTTAGCCTATGCTACACTGAAGTAGAAAAGACTCATAAGGGCTGGGCATGGTGTCTCATGTCTGGAATCCCAGTGTTTTAGAAGGCCAAGGTGGAAGAATCGCTTGAGACCAGGAGTCTGGGAAACAGAGCAAGACCCTTGTTTCCACAAAGACATTTGTTTTTAAATTGGTTGTGCTCCTGTAGTTCCAGCTACATCGGGTCTGAGGTGCTGGGAGCCAAATCACTAGTAAAAGTAAGGTAAAAGGGACCTGAAAATAGGAAAAACGCTGGCTGGGAGCAAGGTCCCAGTAAAATGCGGCCATGACGGAGGCAAAGCCCCATGGATCCTGTTGATGGACCTTCCCTAACTTTGAAGGATTGAATGCATAGGCTTGAGAATATTCCCTCTTTAGTTGAGATAATAGATGCACAAGTGGATGATGGCATTTGACAGCAAAAATTATACATAGGCATAATGGAGGTGAGATTGCAGCAAAAAGGGTGCCCCTTAGAATGTGCAAGGATGTGGAATTAGCAGTAAACCTATGTATAGAAATGTAAAAAGGGCTCAACAGCAAAAAGTTTCCCCCCTGAAGGGACAAGGGAATGCAAATTTTGAAACCTTTAGCTAAAAAGGAAAAACAAGTACTTCCTCATATCCTTTATAAGTAACAACATTGACAGTTGTGATTGATGAGGAAGTGGGAAACTGAGACAGAGTATCTCCACAAACAGGTGTTTTTGAGAAAAACAAGTCACAGACATGCCTTTTGATTTAAGAAATATTATAGTTTAATTAGAAAGAGGGTTAAAATTAAAGTAAGGATTAGATAAATGGCGGTTATAATTAAAAGATAAATGTTTATTATAGATGAAGGTATTAGTTAAATAGAAGGAATAGGAAATAATTAAGTTTTAAGGTAAACTTAAAATTATATACACTTAATGTAGGTTTAAAATTAAATACATTTAGGATTAGAAGTAAGATTAATTTCATATATAAGTGTAGATTTAGACATAAGTTTTGTTTAGAAATATAAAATGCAAAATGAGTAGAATTAAAGAAAATAGATAGAA
>NW_007251248.1:0-6954 GCF_000164805.1 Carlito syrichta
CATTGCATTACCTGAGGGATCCTGACCCCTCACCTGAGTCAGAGCCTGCCCCTCACAGCGGCTCAGGGTGACTCGGGGGAAGGGGGACAGGGAAAGGGGATCCCAGTGTTTCGCTGTGGATCAGGATCACCTGTCAGGGTCTAAACGTCTTGCAGCCGGGCATGGTGGCTCACGCTTATAATCCCAGCACTTTGGGAGGCCGAGGTGAGAGGATTGCCTGAGCCCACGGGTTTCGAGACCAGCCTGGGTAACTTGGCGAGACCTCATCTCTATAATAGATCAAAAAATTAGCCTGGCAGGTCAAGGCTGTGGTGGCTGGGAGTGTGCCACTGCCCTCCAGCCTGAGTGACAGAGTGAGACTCCAACTCAAAAAAATTAAATTAAGTTAAAAACCTTTTGCTCAGGCCATACCCCAGACCAATTAAATGAGAAGCTACAACGGCCATGGGCAGCAGTGGTTCACACCTGTAATCCCAGCACTTTGGGAAACTGAGACAAGAGGATCACTTAAGCACAAGAGTTTGAGACCAAGCCGGGCTCGGTGGCTCAGCCTGTAATCCCGCGCCTTGGGAGGCCGAGGTGAGTGAATTGCCTGAGCCCGTGGGTTCGAGACCCGCCTGGGCAACTTGGCGAGACCTCATCTCTACAATAAATCAAAAACTAGCTGGGCGTGGTAGCGCGCGCCTGTAGTTCCAGCTACTTGGAAGGCTGAGGCGGAAGGATCGCCGGAGCCCAGCAGGTGAGGCTGGGGTGGCCGGAAGCGGCCACTGCACTCCAGTCTGGGCGACAGAGTGAGACTCCAACTCAAAACGAGAAAAAAAAAAAAGTCAGGAGCTCTGGATGGTCTGTCTTTCCGTAAACTGCCCAGGTGATTCCAGCGTGTGGCTATACTGAGTGCGGGCTTTTCCCTGTCCTCGTGTTCTCTCCTTCCATCTACTGGGGCTGAGGTCACAGACCAAGGTCACAGATCTCCTGGGGACCAAGCCCTGCCATCAGGACTTGCCCTTATCTGGCCAGGCCTCCGTGCCGCATCTGTCTTCACCTCCTTCACCCCGTCTCCGTCTTCCAGTTCCTCTTGGCTCCACCACCTGTAACCTCAGGGAGACTGGGGCGTCCTCAAACCCTCTCCCTCCTCCCAAGGAGCCAGATCGCCAAATCTGCCATCCAGCCAAGTCCTCTGCCCCAATCGCCAGCCATGGCCCATGTGACATCTGTCCCCCTAACAGGTAAGTCCTGCTCAGAGCGGGAAGTCGGACGGCTGGGAAATGTTGAAATGAGAAAGGCAGATGAGGAAACCAGGGCAGGCAGATGGGGCCTCACCCGTCCGTCACACTGGCCTCTAAGTCACGGCCTCTCCGGGAGCCTCTGAGCGCCAGAACGGACCATAGCTTTTCCCCACTGAGCTCTCCCCTTCCTGTGACTCTCCAGACCGGGCTGAATTTGGCCTCCAGAGAGGAAGGAGGCCACCAAGGCTCAGCACTGAGTCCTCCCAGTCCAGAGGTCAGATGGGCGTGAGGGAGACAGAGAGAGTCAAGAAACCAGTGACTGTGGCAAAGTGTGGTGGCTCGCCCCTGTAATCCCGGCACTTTGGGAGGCCAAAGCAAGAGGATTACTTGAGCCCAGCCTGGGCAACATAGATCTTGTCTCTACAAAAAATTTTAAAAATTACCCAGCTACAGCCAGGCTTGGTGGCTCAGCCTGTAATCCCGCGCCTTTGGGAGGCTGAGGTGAGTGGATTGCCTGAGCCCACAGGTTCGAGACCCGCCGGGGCAACTTGGCGAGACCTCATCTCTACAATAAATCAAAAATTAGCCGGGCGTGGTAGCACGCGCCTGTAGTTCCAGCTACTTGGAAGGCTGAGGGGGAAGGATCGCCGGAGCCCAGCGGGTCGAGGCTGCGGTGGCCGGGAGCGGCCACTGCACTCCAGTCTGGGTGACAGAGTGAGACTCCAACTCAAAAAAAAATAAAAAATAAAAAAATAAATTACCCACTACTTGGGAGCCTGAGGTGGATCGATCACTGGGATCCCAGGAGGTTGAGGCTGCAGTGAGCTGTAATTGTGCCACTGCACCCCAACCTTGGCAATAGAGTGAGATCCTGACTCAAGAAGAAAAAAAAGCAAATGAAAGAAAGAAACCAGTGACTGTGTTGGGGTCATGTTGACACCCGATGCTCTAGGCTTGGGGACAGGAGCAAACACAGAAACTCCAGGGGGTTAGAAGCGCCCAGCAGGATCTGGAGACAGGCCCAGCCGGTCCCGCCCCCTTTCCTTCCCCCGCGGCCCCCACCCTGCGTGCTGGCCTGTGGAGCAGAAACCACAGTTCACTTCCTGAAGGCAGCAGCCCAGCTCAGGTCCCCTCGCCCTGTGGCCTGTCCCCTGCCTGCCGTCATGGTGAGTTTGGGGAGCAGGGGACACGCAGGTGGAGGCTGAGGGGAGGGGGCGGGGGCTCCCACCAGTGGAGCAGCAGGGGGCAGGGAAAGCAGTCTGGGAAATGAGTGGTCCCAGCAAAGATCCTGAGGTGGGAAGCCCCCCAGCAACCCCAGGGCAGCTCAGGCTCGGGGGACTGTGGCTGCCAGAGGCAATGGACCGCCGGGGCGACCCCCTCTGCCCAGGGCAGCATGAACCTGGGGGCCAGCAGCCAGGGTGAGAGCGGGGGGCTTTCTGTGGGGGGGACAAAGTCGGTCCCGCACCCGCTGTCCCCTCCCCCACCAGTCAGGTGAGTCGTGACCTGCTAACCCTGGCCCATCTAGCCCTGTGGTCACCGGGGAGCACCTCCCTCCCCCAGGCTGGCAGCTTCACCGGGGACATTTCAGGCCCATGGGGACCGCAGCCTTTTGGAGGGGCACTCCGACACCCCAGGTCCTCTGGCTGGGGAAGGTGAGGCGCTCGCCAGGGCCGAGGAGCTCGGTCACCCAGGCTGGAGTGCAGTGACCCAGTCATAGCCCACCGCAGCCTCTCGAGCAGCTGGAACTACAGGCATGCAGCACCACTTGGCTAATTGTTCAAGTTTTTGTACAGACAGGGTCTCGCTATGTTGCCCAGGTTGGGCTGGAACTTCTGGAGGCCACATGTTTCCTCCCTTCCCCACCTTCCCAGTCTCCTTGACCCCAGGTGAAGCCGGGCTTGGGGGCTTGAGGCCAGGCCAGCTGCAGGGCCGTTGTAGGTCAGAGGAGGCCTGGTCTACCTGTGCATCTGCCGGCATCTGTGACAAAGGCTCAGGGCCAGTTGGGAGGACGCCCAAGGCATTCTGGGAGAGCCAGAGATTGCCACGGTGCCGGCTCTTGGGGGCCTGCCATCTGGTTCTCATCGACACCGCTGGCTGTGGGCGTCCCTGACCATCAGCCTGGTGTCAGCGACAGAGACGCCGTGCCCAGTAGATCTCACCCGAGTGAGACCCCAACCAAAAAAAAGAAATCACAAAAACTTAAAATTAAATGCAAACAAAAAAAAACTCCCCATGTGGGTAAAAGAGTATGACACAACCGGGGGGGAGGGCAGGTAGGCAAAGGAAAATTGTGGAGGCTGGGAGGCTGGGGAGTCCCAGGAAGGGGAGGCCATTTAAAATAGGGTCGTCTTGCCGGGCTCGGTGGCTCAGCCTGTCATCCCGCGCCTTTGGGAGGCTGAGGTGAGTGGATGGCCTGAGCCCGCGGGTTCGAGACCCGCCTGGGCAGCGAGACCTCATCTCTACAATAAATCAAAAAATCAGCCGGGCGTGGTGGCGCATGCCTGTAATTCCGGCTACTCGGAAGGCTGAGGCGGAAGGATCGCCGGAGCCCAGCGGGTCGAGGCTGCGGTGGCCGGGAGCGGCCACTGCACTCCAGTCTGGGCGACAGAGTGAGACTCAAAAAAAACACCAAAAAAATAGGGTCGTCTCGGAAAAAGGAAATATGGGTGCAGAGACCTGGATGAGGAAGAAGAGAGGTCTACTCAGAGGGGCAAGGGACAGGGCAGAGGACCCCCACGGAAAGCAGCGTGCTGGAATGTTCAGGGAGCTTCGAGGAGGTGGCTGGGCGGGGAAGCCGGGTTGCTCGGGAGGTGCAGAACAGAGGAGCACAGACTGACTCAGTTTCCACAGGCTTCTTCCTCCAGCTGCTGTGGGGGGAACTGCCCAGGGCTGTGGGTGGGCCGCGGACCAGGGAGGAACCTGTGGCGAGAATCCAGGCCATGGGGGAAGGGCAGTGCTTTGCCTCTTGCCGGGGTGACAGAGCTGGAGGCAGTGAAAAGTGGTTGGATTCCGGATGTCTTTCGAAATTAGCACAGACAGGCTGGGGACCCGGCGCTGCGGCTGGAGCCTGCAGGCCCAGCTACTCGGGAGGCTGAGGCAGGAGGATCGCCTGAGCTCAGGAGATGGAGGCCGCGGTCCAGCCTGGGAGACAGTGCGAGACTGGAGATACGGGGCTGGGGGTGGGGGGGAGTGTCAGGGGCCTGGGTCCTGCTGCAGGGAGGCTGAGTGCCCCGTGTCCCCTCACTGAAGTCATGAGGAGGGTGGTTTCCAGGAGCCTGGGTAGGGAGGTGGTGGGGGTGGGCTGTGTGTCCTTGGCCTGGCCTGAGGATCCCCACGTGTCTTCCCATGACCCCTCTGTGTGCCTGTCTGAGTCCCTGCCCGACTGGCCCCGTCTCCCCAGGAGAGCCATCAGGACTTCCGGAGCCTCCAAGCAAAGTTCCAGGCCTCTCAGCCCGAGTCCGGTGAACTCGCCCCCAAACCCCTGAAGCCTGAGCTCAACAAACTCAAGAAGTTTCCGCAGCCTGAGTTCAGCACAGTGTCCTTGAAGTCTCCACAGTCTGAGCACACTGATGTCCTCAAGAAGCCCCCGCAGCCCGAGTTCCCTAACCTCCCCAAGAAGGCCCCGCAGCCCGAGTTCCCTAACCTCCCCAAGAAGCCCCCGCAGCCTGAGTTCCCTAACCTCCCCAAGAAGGCCCCACAGCCTGAGTTCACTGACCTCCCCAAGAAGCCCTTGCAGCCCGAGTTCCTTAAACTCCCCAAGAAGCCCCCGCAGCCTGAGTTCACTAACCTCCCCAAGAAGCCCCCACAGCCTAAGTTCAGTGCAGTGTCCTTGAAGCCCCCGCAGCCTGAGTTCACTGACCTCCCCAAGAAACCCCCGCAGCCCGAGTTCCCTAACCTCCCCAAGAAGCCCCCGCAGCCTGAGTTCACTGACCCCCCGAAGAAGCCCCCGCAGCCTGAGTTCACTGACCTCCCCAAAAAGCCCCCGCAACCTGAGTTCACTGACCACCCCAAGACGCCCTCCAAACCTGAGTTCAGTGAATGTGCCAAGAAGCTCCCCCAGCCCGAGACCACTCCATTCCCCAGGAAGGCCCCGCAGCTCGAGTTCAGCGAGGCCCAGAGCAAGGCCTCTCTGCTGGAGCCTGGTACTCTCGCCCAGAAGCCTGAGCTCAGCCGCCCTGCCAGGGACCCCTCAGAACCCAAGCTCGGTGCATTCTCCAGGAAGCTCTGGCCGGCTGAGTCTAGTGAGGCCACCCTGAAGCCTTCGGAGCCCGAGTTCAGCCCCTTTCCCAAGAAGCCCCTGCAGCCCGAGTTCAGTGCGCACCCCAGAAAACCCCCGCAGCCTCAGGTGGGCAGCCTCCCTAAGAAGTTCCTGCCGCAGCCTGAGTTCAGTGAGGTCCCTCGCACCCCCCCCTGGAAGCCCGATTCCAGCGAGCCCCCTCCTCAGTCCCCGCGGCACGGCTCCGGTGCATTTCCCAGGAAGCCCTCGCAGCCTCAGCTGAGTGACCTCCCCAGGACGTCGTCAGAGCCCGAGGTCAGCGTGCTTCCGAAGAGGCCGCAGCAGCCCGAGTTCACAGCGCTCCCCAAGAAGCCCCCGCAGCTGCAGCTGGGTGGCCTCCCCAGGACGTCCTCAGAGCCCGAGTTCAGTTTGCTTCCCAGGAAGTGCCTGCAGCCTGAGTGCCGGGGGGCACCCCGCAAGTTCTCCCAGCCCGAGCCCAGTGCTCTGCCCAAGAAGCCCCCGCAGCCTGAGTTCTTCGGTCACCTCCCTAGAAAGCCCACGCTCCCGGGCTCGGTGTCAGAGAGCTCCCTGCCCGCTGCGGTGGCCGGCTCCAGCCCGAGGCTGCCGCCCAGCCCTGGCTTTGGGGCTCCTGCGACACGCCGCTGGAGGTCGGGAGGCCTCGGTCACAGTGGAGGGTTCAGACCAGGCTTGAAACCCGGCCACCCACCCCGGCGGAGGCCTCTGCCCCCCACCAGCAGCCTGGGGCCCCCTCCAGTCAAGCCCCCGCTGCCTCCGCTCCTCATGGGTTTCCAGAGCTTTCGGAGACCATCCACAGGCTCGACAGGTGGGAGAGGGTGGGTGGCACAGGGCATAAGGAGGAGGGCTGAGGCCTCCGGGCAGCGCCAGCCTCCCTTCTGCTTTGTTCCCCACAGATCTCCGGAGGACCAGCTCCTCGGCCGGGATTCACTTCTTCCGGGCCCAGCGACCTGAAGACATCCCGCGGTGAGTGTCGGGCCTACCTGGACATGGGCGCAGCTCGTGGAGCTGGAAGAGGCCTCACCTGTGACATCCCTGCAGGGACCCGAATGAGATCTACGAGGAATATGACGACGTGGCGCCCACATATGACTCCAGCCGCAGACCCAAAGGCACAGGTGTGTCGGTGGGCTGCCAGGGCACCCGGGAAACCTTCACGGGAAGGGCATTTTCTGCCGTGCTCCTGGTAGAAAGCCAAGGTCACGCTGGCTCCTGGTGGGCGGTACTGTGTGAGGAAGGGAAACCAGAGGCCAGCAGCCCAGGAGAGGGCTGTGGTAGGCAGAGGTGCAGGCCAGGGTAGCATCAGAAGGTGTGGAAAAACCCAGAGATCAAAGCAGCAAGCTGGGCTAGGTGCGGTGGCGCACACCTACACATCCCAGCACTCTGGAAGGCCAAAGTGGGAGGACTGCTTGAGCCCGGAAGTTCAAGGCAAGCCTGGGCAGTATAATGAGACTCTCTTTAAAAAAAAAAAAAAAA
>NW_007251248.1:7012-8800 GCF_000164805.1 Carlito syrichta
GCCGGGAGCGGCCACTGCACTCCAGTCTGGGCGACAGAGTGAGACGCTAACTCAAAAAAAAAAGTAAAAACAGAAAGCAGGAATTGGCTTTTAGGGCGAGAATGAGTAAACTCATGACACAGATAAGTCCCAAGTTTATTTTTTTGAGTCTGAGTCTCTCTCTCTTGCCCAGGCTGGAGTGCAGTGGCATGCTCAAGGCCACCGCAGCCTCGACCTCCTGGGCTCAGGTGATCCTTCAGCCTCAGCCTCCCAAGTAGCTAGAACTACAGGCATGTGCCACCATGCCCGGCTAATTTTTGTTTTTTGAGTTGGAGTCTCACTATCGCCCGGGTTGGAGGGCAGTGGCATGCTCACAGCCACCACAGCCTCAACCTGCTGGGCTCAGGCAATCCTCCTGCCTCAGCCTTCTAAGTAGCTGCAACTATAGGCATGCATCACCACGCCCGTCTAATTTTTTTATTTATTGTGGAGATGAGGTCTCGCCAAGTTACCCAGGCGGGTCTCAAACCCATGAGCTCCGGCAATCCTCTCACCTCAGCCTCCCTAAGTGCTGGGATCATGGGCGTGAGCCATCGCGTCCAGACAATTTTTTGATTTATGGTAGAGATGAGGTCTCACCCAGGGCTCAGGTAATCCTCTCGCCTCTGCCTCCCAAAGTGCTGGGATTACAGGTGTGAACCACCGCGCCTGGCCAGAGTCCCAAGTCTTGAGCCCAGCACAGGTGCAGTGGAGCCACCACTGGGCTGGGGACAAGATGTCAAGTTCCATTAATTTAGATGTCGTATTCAAGGTAGCCGAGGGGGTGTCCAGTCAGGACGTGGCCTGCAGCTCAGGAGGGAGGTGTGGGCAGGAGGTCGGCGTGATAGCGGGGAGGCGGGGCTGGGGCCTGGGTAGCCCTGCCTTCCAGGATGCTGTGTGCCCTGGGGTTCCAAAGGACCCTTCTGGTCTTTTAAATCAGTATTCCCGGAGGGCAGGGGGAAGCCACCGGGCCTGCCCTTGTGAAAATATAGCTCCCATGCAAGCACCTCACCTGCGTGTCCCTGAACCCGTGCTCCCCACTGCCACCCTTGCCAGGCAATGGCGTATCCATTCTGCAGATGTGGATTTCAAAGGCCCTGGGCAGTGTCTGGCTCAGCTCCCACAGCCAGGACAGAGCTGGACCTGTGAAATTCCCTGCAGGGGAACCTGGGCTCCTAAGTCTTGCCTCTGAGGCCGCTGCCTCCCCCTCCAGGATCCTGGTCCAGAGCCTGGCTGCCTTCTGGTCTGGGGGAGGTGGGGCTGTTGCTCCTTCCTGGGCCCCTTCAGTTTCTCCGGGGCTTTCTCCGGGAGCCACTTGCAACACACGCCTGTTGGCACACAGCTTCCTGGCAGGCCCTCCTTCCGTCTCCGGGGCCGGGTGGGGCGGGGGAGTCCTGTATCTTGGGGGTGAGGATGGCTGGGAGGGAGTTGGCAAGAGCACTACCAGCAGCCCTGCCCCGCTTCTGAGGGGAGGAGGGGCCCTGGCCCTCAACTCACTGCCCCTCCCTTCACCAGGCCAACCTTCCCCCGTTTCTGGCCATTCTCCAAGAAGCCAATCAATGCTGCACACCTCCCTGATGCCTCCTTTCTCGCGGGCCTGGGTGGGCCCCTGTTGGTGGCATCTCAAAGACAGCTTACACCTCTCCTTTGTGGGTGTGCTCCGGCTGGCAGGGCAGGACGAGGGCTCCAGCAACTCCCTCCCACTCTGCCTTGCTGGGGGAGTGGCTGTCCCACTCGAGGTTCCTGGACAGCGGTGGGGTGGGGGCAGGG
>NW_007251248.1:9064-25714 GCF_000164805.1 Carlito syrichta
GATCCAGGTGCCCCTCTACCCCCCAGGCTGCTTAGAGGAGACCTCCTGGCCTTACATGCCCACAGGGACGCTTGTAGTCATGCAGAGGGGACAAGCTGGGGATGCAGTTCAGGATCCTTCGCTCACCTGGGCTCCTGAGACTCCCGCTGGACGCCAAAACCCTGGCCAGCAGGGCTCAAACCTGGAAGCCTGGTTATTGGCCAGGAAGTGGCATGAATGGGTCCTCATTTTGGGAGACCCCTCGGGCCAGTCATCAGTCCAAGAGCCCCAGCCTGGAAGCTCTTTTAGTTGTCCTCGGGATGCTCTCCTCTGCCTTGTTTTTCCTTTTTAAAATTATTTTTTAAATGGACACATTGTAATTGACATCGATGAGGGAATCTTGATGTCCTGACACATGTCCATGTTGTATAATGATCTGATCAGCACCGCTGACATGCTTTTATAACTTCCCTGTGGTGAGAACATTTACCAGCCTCTCTTCTAGCTATTCTGTGATGTCCAATGTTTTCCCGTGAACTGCCAACCACCAACTGTGTAATGAGCTTATTCCTCCTCATTGTAACTTTGTACCTGTTGGCCAATCTCCATCCTCCCCTGCCTTATTTTTTCACCCGAATCTCATTTCAGTCCCCAGAACCCAACCTGTTCTAGGAAGCATAAGTAAAATGGCCTATAACTAAATCCTGGTTCTGTACTTTCCAGCCGGGTGACCTTGGGAAGCTTTCTTGACCCCTCTGAGCCTCTATTTCCTGGCGGGCAAGTTGGGAATGGCAGTATCACCTACTAGCATGAATAAGGGGGCTGTGAGGGCTGTGGGGAGTGACCGTGGTCATGCAGTTCCATTGGGCCTAGTCTGTGGCAGGAGCTGAGAACCTCCCAGAAAGGCCTGGGGGAGAAGGTGGGCAGGCTGAGGGGTGGGGGAATCTGGCTAGATTCGGGGAGGGTCTGAGAACCGACACAGGGAGGGCTCACTCAAGATCAAGCCGCCCTGACTCTTACGTGCTGACTGCTCCCCAGATCAAGCGCCCTCAACCCAGCAAGACGCTAAGAGGCCACCACAAGACCCTGAGCTCAGGTGCCCGGGGACAGAGGAGGCGGGGTAGGGGGCTGGGAGAACTCTGGGAGAACAGTGGGACCCAAGAGGAGCACATCTTGCTCACAAGCACCCCAATTCCTTGGGTGGGGCCAGCAAGGAGAAGGCCCCCACGCCACAGCAGCCGCTGCCCACAGACCCCAAGCAGCTGAAGCAGATGAGGAAAGCAGAGAAGGCCGAGAGAGAGTTCCGGAAGAAGTTCAAGGTGTGGAGTCCTGGGAAGGGTGGGTCCAGGGCCGCTCAGATCCCACCTTCCCAAAGGAGTGGTACCCGGGGTGAGAGCACGAGAAAAGCCCCACCATCCCGCCCGCAGTTCGAAGGGGAGATCGTGGTTCACACGAAGATGATGATCGACCCCAATGCCAAGACTCGGCGTGGGGGCGGAAAGCACCTGGGCATCCGGCGCGGTGAGATCCTGGAGGTGATCGAGTTCACCAGCAAGGAGGAGATGCTGTGCCGGGACCCCAAGGGCAAGTGTGAGTGACCGGCCCACAGCCCGGGAGGCCGCGGAGCCCGGGCCAAGGACCCACCATGCCTGCTCTCTCCACAGATGGCTATGTGCCCAGAATCGCTCTGCTGCCCCTGTGAGTGCCGGCCTGACCACGGGGCAGTGGGTGGAGGCTAACCGGCCAGGGCACCCCTGCTGACACACTGTTTTCTCTGCCAGGGAGACGGAGGTGTATGACGACGTGGGCTTCTGGGGTACGTAGACATGGTGGGCTGGGGACTCCCTGGGGGCTGCTGGCCATGGCGCTCCTGGGGAGGGGTGAACGGTGGTCCCGCTTCCTTGGCAGATCCTCTGGAGAGTGAACCACTCCCCCGGGGACGGTAAGGCCCGCAGCTGAGGGGCCCAGGCCTGCCCATCAGCCCAGAACACACTAGCTCAGGAATCCTGGATCCCAGCGCGGCCGAGTCCTGGAACTGCCCGGGCTCCTGCCTGGCCACATAAAGCCCCTCTGCGAAACGATCCCTGCCTCCGGTCTTTTCTTTCCCTCCTGATTGGCACACACAGTGGAGCAAAGTTACGGGAACCCTGATCAAATCCAAGGGCGTGTCTGTGAGGTCACTGCCCCACCATGTTCTCACCCCTCAGGGATAAAGTGAGGCAGGACACTGAGGCCAGAAGCAGCTGGCAAGCCAGGTGGGACTCAAGTGACCAGACTCTCTCTGGTCAGTGGCTGCAGGGCCCGCCGCACCATGACCCTTCACACCCAGGACGACTTGCAGGAGCCAGGCTCCCGCAGGCTGCACGGCCGTCTAGCCCCAGGGGATCTAGGAGAGCACTGGGGCGAGGGGGCCACCACGACTCTGAAAGAGCCTAGGTAACAAATTCGTCCTGAACACCTACGGGACTAACACCAGGAAGCTGGTCCACTGCTTGATCTGTATTAGCAAGAAAGAAGCCCCCGGAAAGGGGCCTGGCACGGGGGCTGTGCCCCACAAGAGGGAAATGGCACGGCTCTCCGGAGAGCTCCCAACAGCCAAACACTCCAGTGGCAGCACTAGGGGAATCCAAGACCACTCAGAGGGTGCTTCCGTAGGGCAGTGTTCCCACCTGGGCCCCCAGACAAGCAAGACAGGGATAAGAGCCCTGGTGGTTGCTGCTGAGGGAGGCTGGAGGCCTGAGTGGCTCCAGCTCCACACACCTTGGGTGGTCGCCCCAACACACGCACAAGCAAGCCGCTTTCAGGAACTGGTATTTATTATCAAAGTCATATTCGACGTCAACAAGATGCCACAACTACAAAAAAAATTGCGCACATTGCAATCTCAATGCCAACAGTCAAATGGAATCCCAGTCATTAAAAAAGTAATTCAAAGTACCCCAAAAAGCAACTGAGTTTTTAAACATCTTTATACATCCGGCCCACAAATTAGGATGGCTAACAAGAAGTACAAATTCAGAGGCCTGGTACGGATGTCGAGCAAAGGCAACCGCTCAGGCATTCCTGTCGATTCGAACATCAATCTCCCGGCCACTCAGCTTCATGCCGTTCATCATCCGGCAGGCTCGCTCCGCCACCTCCGGCGACTCAAACTTCACCACGCCGCAGCCCTTGGACTTCCCGTTCTCCATCTTGATGTCGGCATACAGCACGTGGCCTGGCACAGGGCGGGAACGAGAAACCACACTCGTCAGGCAAGACCAGAGCTCAGCCCAGATCACCTGCTGGATTCCGGGGACAGAGTCAGAGACCCTCATGCCTGGAGCACAAATGCCCAGGGCAGAATGGTGGGAGCAGCTGCAGGCCCGGCCACACGGCCATTCTCCTGCGAGCAGGACACCAGTCTGAGGCACTTCAGGAAAAGCTTTCCAGGTGGACTGAACTGCAGGCCGAGGTGCTCTTGCAAGTTCAAACAAGAAGGGTCTGTGTCAAGCCAACTTTATAGACAAATTCTAGAGGCTTCATTTTCGAGACACCGCCAGCCCTGGGTACAGGGCCATTGCCGATCCATGTGATGTGTCTGTACTGTCCAAATGTAAGCCAGGTAATACTTAGCAAGTGGGTTACACTTACTGGTTCAAGTACCCGTTAAACATCCAGGTATGTGTCAACACCATGGAAAGACATCAGGTCTACAGGTAAGAGCTCTAGAAACCAGGGTTCTGCTCCAAGTGTCCAGGACACCACAGGGCAGCCAGTGCCAGGGGCCCACAATGCCAGAGGCACTCCCTCTGCCTAGAAGGGCCAACATCGGGGATGGGGCTTCCCTGAGAGGAAAGTTCCGAAGAGCTCAAGGGAAATTCCCCAGAAGGTAGGCTTGCTGGTGACAGCTCATGCCAGAATGTTTCAGGGGAGGTGCAGCCTCTGTAGCTCAGGTGCAGGGACAGGAAGGAGATGGAGGAAGAGGATGGGACCAAACCCTGGAGAGTTTCAGAGTGTGGACATTCTCTCGTAGGCAGAAGGCCCGGTGGAGCATTTAGAGGCAAGGCAAGCAGATGATCCCATCTGACTCAGGAACATCTAGCTACGTGTGCTAGCTGAGGAGTGGGGAGGACAAAAACGGGATGAGAAGGCAGCTGTGACGCAACAGCGTGCCCAGGAGAACCAGAAGAGTGGCAATGGTGAAACTGGAGCCACTGCTGAAACAGGAAGTGAGAGAACACTGAGGAAGCCCTGAGGCTGTGGCTACCCAGCCCTCTCGCTCAGGGCCCACACTGACCGGGTGGTGGGGAGAGTGGTGGGGGTTACCCTGGAGGGCAGGGAAAGACAATTTCCCTTCCCTTCGGCCACAGAGGGGTCTTCCAGAAGGGTGGGCTGGTGTGCCAGGAAGCCACCACCAGACTCCAGCCTCACCCACAGACAAGCTGCTGTGTGCCCAGACGCCGCAGAGCATCCCTGTGGCACCTGCGGGGTCAGCGAGAGTTCTGAGGCACTGAGTCAGCTGTGCAGTAAGGGAAAGCAACCTGTCTGAGGTGTATTTACCTAGCAGGTGACTGTGCCTGATTCACTTGTGAAATGGGGGAAACAATACTATCGCCTTTCAAAGACTCCAAAAAGGAAGGAAAAAAGCAAGCTAGGAGTGAAAACAAGAACACAGATGAAAAGCCCACTGGACAAATGACAGGACACTCAACAACCGGCTTGCGTATCTGCATAGGCAGCAAAACGGCAAGGCCCATTAGTCTCTGGAGCCACCAGGAGGGGATCGAAGACGAGAAGGGAAGCTTCGCCGATGACTCAGCAGCACCACCAACAGGACATGACACACAGAAGCACTCAGAATGCCTTTCTCCGACACTCACCACATTCGTTGAACTTGTCCTTCAGCATCTTCCATGTAAAATCAAACGGAAGCTGAGGGGAAAAAAGAGGAAGACTGATGTGCAAGTCAGCCAGACCCCAAAGCACAGACCTCCCAGCTGGCTCTGGGGGGGTGACATCAGAATTTCTCATTACACAGAAGCTGCCTGCCCTTCAGATGGAGAGGACTGGACAGGGCACAAAACAATCTATGTGGGACAAGGTTGTGAAGTGGCCCAGTCAGCTCTCTCCCTGGGCTCTGCCTGTCTGTGAGAGCATCGTGCAGAGTGAGACGCTCAGGGCCTGTGGGGTGTGGCCCACAGAAGCACCCAACAGTGGCTCCAGATGTGCTCGCCATGCAACTCAGCTCCCCTCTGGAGGGCATCACCTGACTTCCCCCACCAGCCCCACCCCCTTCTCGCCTCACACAGTAACATCCAGACGTTCCTGAAGAGCCACTTACATTTCTCACAAATATCTGGCAGGCCTTCCTGGCCACCCCAGGAGCATGGCCTCCAGCTCCACCAAAGGAACCTGCGAAGCTTCCTCCAAAGTTGCCACGCTCCATCTCAATGGCGCGGTCAAAGCTGGCACCGCCACCGCCGCCCATGGCCAGGCCCATGCGCTCAATGCCAGCGCCCAGGGCCGGGCCCATGGCGGGGCCCATGCGCTCCAGGCTGTTAGCGCCCATGCGCTCCAGGCCCATCCGCTCCAGACTGTTGGCGCCCATGCGCTCCAGGCCCATCCGCTCCAGGTTGTTGGCGCCCATGCGCTCCAGGCCGGTGGCCATGCGATCCATAACAGGGCCCATGCGCTCCAGGCCAGCTCCCATACCCGCGGGCACCATGCGCTCCATGCTCAGGCCCATGCGCTCAATGGCAGGGCCCATGCGCTCCACACCAGAGCCCATGCGCTCAATGGTTTGGCCCACGCGGTCGATGGGGGCGGCCATGCGCTCCAGGCCGAAGCCCATGCCGGCGCCCATGCGCTCCACACCGGAGCCGATGCGCTCCATGGTCTGGCCCATGCGCTCGATGCTGGAGGCCATGTGGTCAAGGCCCAATGGGCCCATGCGCTCGATGCCGGAGCCCATGCGCTCCACGGAGCCCATGCGGTCCATGACCAGGCCCATGCGCTCAATCTCAGAGCCCACGCGATCCATGCCATGGCCCAGGCCTGCGCCCATGCGCTCCATGCCGGCACCCCCAATGCGGTCAATGCCAGGGCCCATTCTCTCGATCCCGGGGACACTGCCTCCACCTCCACCTGAAAGAGAGACACAGAACACAGGTGGGTGTCAGGGACACATGTGTGTGGGCACATACAGTGCCAGCCCTGGGTACGTCAATTCATAAGAAGAGATCAGGAACTAGCCCCAAAATAATTTACCATTACGACACTCCCAAATGTTGACAACTGTTAAAGCTGGAGAGTGGGTCTATGAGTCCTCACATCATTCTTCCTACTCTGCCACGGCTGACATTTCCATCATCAAACTTAAAAAAGAAAACCCCACCTGCATGGGGATCAGCTTTGTGACAAGCTTAACTATGGACAATAACTCCTGAGACCTCTGAGCTTTCCCCATAACAGAAATGCTTGTGGGGGCAGGGGGGGTATGGAAACCCCCTACCCAGAGGGCCACCCAGTGTAATAGACTAAGACAGGAGTTAATGCAGAGACAGCTCAGTCACTCCCAACTTCTATCCTCTCCTAACTGTCCCCCAAGATGCTCTGCTGGTAGCTGGTCTGACTGCGTTTCCCTAGCATGTCCAGGGCACAGAGCAGCAATGGTACAGCCTGTAATTGAGTAGAAGAAAAGAAAACAAACCCAAGCCCCAGCACAGAGCCTCTGTGCACAAAGGGACCCAGCTGGCCATTTCTGGGGAACTTACTGTCAGGGAAACTGCCAACTGACTTGTGTCTGATTTGCTGGTTTTGGAAGGAAGGAAGGTGTCAACGGCACTGCAGAATGGGCTCTGGAAGAGGCCTGGGGTCATTCTGGCAGTACACGGGGACCCCTGTCTGTGGTGCTTGCAACTCTGGACAGGGAGGGTCTGGCCCCACCATCAAGGCCACCACCCGTCACATTTCCGAGCTGAGCTCAAGGCTCCTCCTTCAGGCCTTGCCATCACTACCTGCCTCTGAGAGTGGGCGGTCCAGCCCAGAACCAGCCCCTGACTGACCCATACAGCCCAGGTCAAAATACAAATTCAGGAAGAAGAAACTCAGCAGTTTTTCGAACTGCCTCTATAACTGACCAAGGCCAAGTCATTCCACTTCTCTGTGCCTGGGTCCTTAGCTGCACAGCAGCACATCAAGTAGCAAAAACCAAGCCCAACTTTAAGACAATTAGACTTTCAGAGAAGAAAGGTTTCAGAAACTGTCTGACTTCTCACATTATAACAGGAAAAGGTAAGGAGCCAAACGAGGGTGGGGAACCTGCTCAATAGTCTGAGAAACAAGGTGACTCCCAATGCCAACAGCAGCAGAGAATCAGGAAGAAATGGTGTCTGTGTGGCGCTCTAATCCAGATTTCCATCACGGAAATCTTCACCAGGGGAGATGCCAGGAAAATGCTAAGACACCCAGAGTCTTGAGGAAAACCGGGCTGAAAAAGCACACTTAGTTCTAAGTACCCAAAAAGCTGTACTAATGGAAGAATATGTACTAATGAAAGAATGTGTACAGCCTTCATCACTGGGCAGTGGGACTTCAGATCACATGGACCTTCTTCCTAATCTTGGAATTGAGTCGTGTATTTTAGTAGCATGTTACATACTAGGTAGAGTACGTTCAGCCCTATGATCTGGTTCAAGGAGAAAATATGAATATACAGAGTATGGAAATATAGCCCCCAAAATTCCACAGGTATTATAATAATGACAACAGGTGACAGTTAGTAGCACTTCTGAAGTATTCTTTCATATACATCAGCCCATTTACTCTTCACCACAACCCTGAGGTAGGTACTATTACATCCCCATCTCACAAATGAGCAGTATGAGAAACAGAGAGGTTCAATGCCTTGCCAAATGACACACAGCTAGGAAGAGGCAGAGCTGGTCCCACCCGGCAGTCTGTGTCAGAGCCACGATTTTCACCACTATGCTCTCTGCTCCCCGGCAGTAACAGCCTCTTCTAAGAAGCAAAACATCAAACTAAGCGTTTCCTACCTCCTCCCTGCTTTGCAATGATCTCTCCTCTCTTCAGTGCATTACTTAGGATTTCTAAGGAAATCAGGAAGAAAAAAAAATTAGCCAAATTTCTCTATGGCAATAGAAATGTGCTCATTACAGATTCCAGAGTAAAAAGACTACGAATAAAAACAAGAGGGAAAGGGGAAGGGGTTTGAGAAACACACACACAGAGACAAGATCATTTTATAGGAATCTAGGAGTCCTTGGTGAGTCACGATGCCAGGACCCATGTAGCTCCAGAGTCTGAGGCCCAGTCTGTGGGGTCACCTGCGAATGCGCCCAGCAGAGCTAGGAGCCGTGTGCACGTGATCGGAACTCAGAGTCACAGCAAGAATGAGGCCATCAGCCCTTGCTCAGTGGCAGTTATCTAAAGCTGATCCAGACCCTGGGACTGAGGATTCCCTGTCTCACCTGAGCCAGAGATTAAGGTCTCTCTCAGGGACTTCCCCCTGAAGCCTGCATTCAGTCACCCAGAGCCACTCAGCTCTCTTGTCATCACACAGCAAGACAACACTGCAGCACAAGGAATGACACATCACTACTGAGCTCAGGTGGTGATACCGCCCATCCTAGCATGTCAACCCTTCCTGAAATGAGTTGGGTTGGTTGGGTAGGTGACAGACCAAGCTTCAGGAAAATAAACAAGCCCTCTCACATACGCACACACGCTCAACCCTGCTGCTCACTCGCCCACAGCCCCTCCCACTCTCAGAGTTTATCCAGAGCTATCCCTAGTGCTACCTTCTCGAGTTTCTGGTCCAAATTTTGTTAAGTAGAAGTCTTCTGTACCTACCACCTTCTCTGGTCCTAGGGTATATACTCAGCAACTTGAACACTGGCCACAAGCACATTTCCTATTATGACCATAACCACTAAGTGATGAAAACCTACCCCACAGCTGTTTCAGCCCTCCAGGAAAGGAAGAGGCAGGAAAGTACACCAGGAAGCCACAGACTCCAGTCCATAGTCAAGTACAGACGGTATTCTTCTGTTTCATCTGAGATCAGATCCTGCTAGGTACACCTGAGCTAGCTGGTTTCCCTGCAAAAGCTGTCAACCAATACACTCTGATGGGACAAGAAAGCCAGATTCTTGTCGTGCCCAGGTACCTCACGTCTCTACACTTGACACTGGCGGCTGCTCTACTGGCAGCACACCCACCACCTATGCCAAGCCTGCCCTAGCCAGCCCCCCACAGCTCCTCCTCCTGTAGCTCCAGTGTTCTGAGCACAGAGCATCTCCACTCGCTCCCTCACCAGGCCACTTCACGTGGCACAGCTCTGTCCTTAGCATCTTAGTACGTATTGAGTCCTCAGTTGCACCATGTCCTTCAAGATCAAGGATCATAGACTGTCCATATCCCTGAAGCACCAAGTACAGCGTTTGTACTACTGCCCTGACACGAGAAGAGGCGCTGAGCAGGGAGGCACTGTAGAAAGCAGCACCCCAAGATCCAGCTCTCACATGAACAACGCAGAAAATAAGAGATCAAGAATTAAGCCTGGGAAATCAGCACAGGCAACCACTCCGAAAACCCAACTTCATTATTTTGTTTGGGACAAAGATCATTTTACTAATGTGGGTGTGATCATAAGTGACAGCAGGGAATTCTAGGACAAAGAAACTCCACAGGGCCAATCAGAAAGAAGGTGCCAAGGCAGCAGGAGATACCCAGTCCTGCAGACCACGTTCCTACCCAGGTCCAAACAGGAAGAAGTTCCTGTTGCTGCATGAAGTGACCACACAGGCACAAAGCCCACACCTACCTCTCGTGCACCACTGCAGGGACCAGGATGAGGCACTGGTCGCAGGCTGAGAGCAAGGAAAAGCTCCCGTGGGAGACATGTCACATGCCATCTATCTCTGCTACATGCATGCACAAATTGGTGTGTGCAGCCAAATGACAATAAGTTTTCAATTATTTTAAAAAATAACTGAGTCAGGCACAGAAGCTCACATCTGTAATCCCAGCACATTGGGAGGCAGAGGTGAAAGAACTACTGAGTCCACAGGTTTGAGACCAGCCTGAGCAACAGGGCAAGACCTTGTCCCTACAATAAATCAAAAAATTAGCTGAGCATGGAGGCGCATGCCTGTGGTTCCAGCTACTTGGAAGGATGAAGCAGAAGTATTACCTGAGCCCAGCAGGTCGAGGCTGCGGTGGCTGCGAGTGTGCCACTACACTCCAGCCTAAGCAACAGAATGTGACTCCAACTCAAAAGACAAAACAAAACAAAAAACAATACCCCCCCACCATTCCAAGATACAAAATGAAGCCAGTCATGGCAGCAGGAAGCTTCTAACCAACCTAGTCACAGACAGATATGAACTCATACCCCAAACACTAAAGCCTTAGAACCAATAAAGCAAGTCACAGGCAGTCAGAGCAAGTAGGTCTAGAACAAAGTAAGTCTTCCCTAGCAGCCTGTAAGATGCAAGAAAGTCATGCAAGTTACCCAACTATGGTCAGGAAGAAAGAGAAAAGGCTCTGCCAAACAGACCACTCTGTGGGAAACAGATTCCAGTAGTCCCTGATCCTCAGAAAGGACACAGAGACGCAGGGGGTCTATGAATGCTGCTCCACTGATGAGCCGAAGGACAAATCTAGGGCTTTCATACATCCTAAGAACACAGCAAAAAAGAAACTGGACATCAGCAGCTTAAAATCTTCACTCCCCCCACCCCTAGGCCTCCATGAAGCCACGGCTGGAGTACAGAAGCTCTCTGAGGAGGTTACCAAGTAGCCTTAAATCTACACAGAATGAGAAGCAAACCAAGGCTGGGGGAGAGAAGATGTGTCCATGCCCCAAACTGCCTTCAAGTGAAGCAACTTTAGGGCCCAAGAAAGGCCAATCTCCTCACTCCATACTAATGACGGAGAATTAAGCAGACAGTCTCAGTAACATCTCAACACAGAAATATGACATCCATGGAAGAGTCAAGAAGAAACTGCTGTGTCATCTAACCAAAACTGAAAAGAGAATTCCTCTGCATCTAGACAGGTCCACGTGCTCGAGTGTTAGAAAACCTCCCAATTCATCCAGATCTCTTTCAGAGGCAAGAGCAGGCAAGGACTCCATCCTGTCAACTTCACTTAACATGACAGCGCCCTGGAGCAAGGAGATCAAACAGGGCCTTGAAAACAACTTGGGCTGGAAGATCAGCAGGGTCAGGTAAACGCAGCCATTTTCACCTCCACAGCCTATAAGAGTTGCATGCCAATTTTTAAAAAGAAGCCATTTCCAGACTTTGCCTAGGAAGGAACCCCAACATTGGGGTCATTATCAGGCAAACATCAAGAAAGCCTGTACACTCCAGGAACCAAAACCCACTCACATGTGGCCCTGGGGCCTTCTTACGCCTCTCTCTGCCAAGGAGCTCTCCAAAGACATTTCCATCTCATTTCTGGCAAAGTCTCCGTCAAAACCTCCACCCCATGCCATGCTCCATCTCTGTGGGAAAGAAATACCCAAGACTTTTCCAGGAATACCACTGCCACAGACATGAGAAACAAAACTATAGCCACCACCAAGTCAGCATGTTTAATTCTTCTCTAAGAAACCACTCCTTTTTCCTGATCCCCCCCCCCCTTTTTTTTTTTTTGAGTTGGAGTCTCACTCTGTCGCCCAGACTGGAGTGCAGTGGCTGCTCCTGGCCACCGCAGCCTCGACCTGCTGGGGTCTGGCGATCCTTCCGCCTCAGCCTTCTGAGTAGCTGGAATTACAGGTACGCGCAACCATGCCCAGCTGGTTTTTTTTAATTTTATTGTAGAGATGCGGTCTCGCCAAGTTGCCCAGGCGGGTCTCGAACCCACGGGCTCAGGCAATCCACTCACCTCAGCCTCCTAAGGTGCAGGATTACAGGCCGAGCCACCGAACCCGGCTATTCCTGATTTCTTAACAAGGAAAATCGCTGCAAGTGAATCTCTGAAAACATTCTACCTACCTTCTATCCATCAAGAAGGACTAATATACAATTTCTACTATTGTCACACAATGGGTACACCAGCGGGCGGGTCACCTTCAGTGCAGGTTAAACCAAAGACAGGCCATGAAGAGCAGGTCCCACCTAGCAGGTTATCAACACTTGCCCTGCACCAAAAGCCATGTGTATGTGACTTCACTGACAACTCACAAACCACTGTTACCCTCCACCACCACTGCCCCTCTATAAAGAAATGGAGGCTCAGATCATGTAGTAACCTGACCAAGGCCACAAGCCTGGTAGAAGGTGCACTCAAGGCTGGGACTTAAATCTAATGCAAAAGCCCAAGCTCTAATGCAGAAGTGTACCCAGAGAAGCATGCCTGTGTGTGAAGGCTTCTCCACTGACAACTGGAGTAGCTTGGAATGGCTTCATCTGTATGATGGGATTTGGCAACAACAGTATCATTTTTTTTTTGAACTTTTTTTTTTGAGTTGGAGTCTCACTCCGTCGCCCAGGCTGGAGTGCAGTGGCACGCTCACATCCACCCCAGCATCAACCTGCTGGGCTTCAGCCATTCCTCCGCCTCAGCCCTCCAAGCAGCCAGAACCACAGGCATGCACTATCATGCCTGGCTAATTTTTGATTTACTGTAGAGACAAGGTCTCACCAAGTTGCCTGGGATGGTCTTGAACCCGTGGGCTCAGGCAGTCCACTCACCTCAGCTTCCCAAAGTGCTGGGATTACAAGCTGAGCCACCGAGTCTGGTCAACTTTATCATTTTTTACAATGTCTTTGGAAAACAGAACTCAGCCAGGCACGGTGGCTCATATCTGTAACCCTAGCACTTTGGGAGGCTAAAGCAGGACAACTGCTTGAGACCAGGAGTTCAAGACCAGCCTGAACAACAGAGCAAGACCTCACATCTACCAAAAAAACAAAAACAAAAAAAATTAACTGGGCATGGTTATGGGTGCCTGTAGTCCCAGCTATTCAGGAAGCCGATGCAGGATAGCTTGAGCCCAGAAGCTGGAGGCTGTGGTGAGCCATTAACATGGCACTTCACTCCAGCCCGGGCAAGAGTGACTCAAAAATAAGAAATAAAATAAAAACCAAGCTCTTAGCTTCTATGGGGAAAGGCCCACCACAACAATTGCCTGTTAAGAAAGCCTTTCATGACTCCTATCCCCAGTTACTTCTTTCCTGTACATCCAGCTCAGCAAGACTTAAATGTGCATCACATGTTGCCTCTCTCCCACACCGCGGGGTCCTTGAACAATGTAGCTCTATTAATTTCACTCCTTAGAAATATCAGGCCTGGCCAGGCTCGGTGGTTCAGCCCGTAATCCCAGCACTTTGGGAGGCCGAGGTGAGTAGACTGCCTGAGCCCACGGGTTCAAGACCACCCCAGGCAACTTGGTGAGAACTCGTCTCTACAATAAATCAAAATTAGCCAGGTGTAGTAGCTGCATGCCTGTAGTTCTAATTACATGAAGGCTGAGGTGGAAGGATCGTCTGAAGCCAGCAGGTCGAGGCTGCGGTCGCCGTGAGCGTGCCACTGCACTCCAACCTGGGTGACAGAAATTGTATGTTAGTCCTTCTTGATGGATAGTAAAAAATAAAAAAGAAATATCAGGCCAAATAGTTGACATGTAACGGACACCTTTTGGTACACAACTATAAGAATGTTTACATGCAGCCATTCAGTGAAAGTGAGCAACTCGGTTAGAGATGTGGGGCAGGCAAAACACTAGGAACTAACACGGACTCTGGCCATGAGAGCTTAATGAAGCCCACGAATTGCTGGAAATGCATCTGACTCGTGGAAGTCTCAGGGTAGTGAGCAGGGGGCACTCCCTCTGCTCCTAGGGAAGGTAAACACAGTCCAGAAACAGCTTTGCTGCTCCCTTAATCTCCCGTAAGCCTGTGAAGACGGTGGCACCTCTACTCTTCAGACGGGAAAGCCGCATGCAGGGATTAACATGCTGGCAAAAGCCTCAGAACTCATCCTCCCAACTGTAAACAGGGCCTCCAGAGTCTGGGGAACATGGTGCAAACTCCAAATGTAAAAAGGAGAGAATTTCCAATGTCAAATATTGCCTCAAACCCATCTCTGACTTTAATAATCTTTTGATTTAAAATCTGTATGGCTACTCTATCAAGAGTAGATCTATACTGACAGATGGGCCCTGAGAATCTGATTTATTATCAGTCTAAAGTTAACATCTGTGACCACAATGAATACATTGTATTCATTAACTTAACTTTTTTTTTTTTTTTTGAGTTGGAGTCTCACTCTGTCGCCCAGACTGGAGTGTAGTGGCCGCTCCCGGCCACCGCAGCCTCGACCTGCTGGGCTCCGGCGATCCTTCCGTCTCAGCCTTCCAAGTAGCCGGAATTACAGGTGCACGCTACCACGCCCGGCTGATTTTTTGATTTATTGTAGAGATGAGGTCTCGCTGCCCAGGCGGGTCTCAAACCCGCGGGCTCAGGCAATCCACTCACCTCAGCCTCCCAAAGGCGCGGGATTACAGGCTGAGGCACCGAGCCCGGCCATTAACTTAACATTTAAATGAAATCCAAAACATCTTTATTAATTCTTTTTCCAATGCAATTTAAACTTTCCTTGGATCTAGTACCCGAGGGGGCTCTGGAATTCCTTTTGCCCAAACCTCAGGACATTAATCAAGTGTGAGGAAGTCCCTGCTCTCTACTGCAGAGGATGAGTAAAGGACTCTGAATGTCTCTAAGAAGAGAACACAGCCTAGGAACACAACCTCAAAGAGAATCGCACTTTGAACTTTCTGTCACCAGGCTTAGAATCTTGACTGTTGATTACACCTGTCACTTTACCAAGGACTTTATCACATGGCTCAGCATAACTCTTAGGCCCGCCTGTCCCAGTTTTCATCTACTTCTAAACTGCACCACTCCGATCCTCACTTTAACACCCAAATTTCCTTTCTAATGACTAATCTGTTTTGAGTAACATTTTATCAAGACAGAGTTCTCAAAATCCCATGCACACACAAACTACAGAGAAGCCTGGACGCACACTGGAAACACAGACCATTGTGTCTCCGTTATTAATGTTGATGACCTCCCTACATCTTTTTACCATCTTCTAGAACATGACACCCAGGAAAAAGGCAACAAACACCCTAACCCTGCTCCTTGTGTTCTGGAAAAAAACACTGTCTGTTCATCAGGGACTGCCCCTTTCAAGCTTGACAGTTAATGTTCACCCTTGTAAGGTTCTTTCTTGCTCTGCCTGATTTTCATATCATATGTTACTGCAGACCAGCAAAGAAACATTTAAACCCAAATCATGAATGACTTCCCATTCCAGGAAAAGTCTCTGTGTATAAAGCAGCAGTTTTCCTGAAGGTGGGTGATCAAAGAGTCAAGCCCCACACACAGGATTTCAAAAGGAAAGACTTCCAGTTTCTCATGCACACAGTATAGCCCCTCTGGTGCCCCAGGGTGAACGCTGTGCTGGAGGCAATTCTAAAAGGCAGGATCGCCACAGGACAAAGGGCTAGGCTCTGGAGCCAGATGGCCTGGGTCACATCCAGGCACTACTACCATTTACCAGTCACGTGACCTTGGGCAAGTCACTTGCTGCGCCTCAGTTCCCGAAGAAATAGGTATAACAGTACCTACAACATCATGTGGTTCTCACAAGGACTAAATAAAATAACACTGTTATTATGGCAATTAACATCATCATTATATATGTTAAGAGGTTAGGAAAGCTGTAGAACTTAGATGATAATAAACCAGAATTTTCACTATGTAAATGCTAAATTAAGGGAGTCTGTGTTGGTCGATGTGGTGGCTCACACCTGTAATCCCAGCACTTTGGGATCCTGAAGGAGGACTGCTTAAGCCCAGGAGTTCAAGATAAGCCTAGGCAACAGAGTGAGACCTCATCTCAACAAAAATAAATAAATAAATAAATAAGCTGGGTGTGGTAATGTGCTCCTATAGTCCCAGCTACTTCAGAGGCTGAGGTGGAAGGACTGCCTGAGCCCAGGAGGTCAAAGCTGCAGTGACCTTTGATTGTGCCACTGCACTCCAGCCTGGGCAACAGAGTGACACCCAGACTCAAAAAACAAAATAAAAATATAGGCGCCTATGGCATTAGCCTCTGTCAACACTTCAAAGCTGGGGCAGCACATCAGGAACTACCCAATTCAGCACGTCTAGAGAGACACGGACTTGACTGAACACTCCAAAGACTCTCTTATACTTGGAGACCAGTTTTAAGTGTGCAAAACATAACTACAAATCGTGCATCTTTTTTTCTTTTTTGAGTTGGAGTCTCACTCTGTCATCCAGACTGGAGTGCAGTGGCCGCTCCCGGTCACCGTAGCCTCGACCTGCTGGGCTCCGGCAATCCTTCCGCCTCAGCCTTCCAAGCAGCCAGAACTACAGGCTACCACGCCCGGCTAATTTTTCATTTATTGTGGAGATGAGGTCTCGCCAAGTTGCCTAGGCAGGTCTCGAACCTGCGGGCTCAAACAATCCACTCACCTCAGCCTCCCAAAGTGCTGGGATTACAGGTTGAGCCACCGAGCCCGGCTGTGCATGTTTTTTTTGTTTTTTTTTTTTTGAGTTGGAGTCTCACTCTTGTCGCGCAGACTGGAGTGCAGTGGCCGCTCCCGGCCACCGCAGCCTCTGCTGG
>NW_007251248.1:25765-54360 GCF_000164805.1 Carlito syrichta
GAACCCGCGGGCTCAGGCAATCCACTCACCTCAGCCTCCCAAAGGCGCGAGATTACAGGCTGAGCCACCGAGCCTGGCTACATGTTTTTTTAATGATTGAGGTGATAAGAAAACTTTGTAACTTTATTGAGCAGTTACTAGGGAGATTCAGAACATAGGACATCTCAAGAGTTCAGTGACCAAGAGAATTAAGTCAACTATTAAGGCTAGTTTCTTAAATATTTAAGGTAACATAAAGATATTTGATTTGGGAGAAAAGCAGAAGTGAGAAATCATGTACTAAAGTTGATCTGCAGTCTAAAGGCTACCTGCGAGCCAACAGCCAGCAAAGGGCAGGAAGAAGCAGAAAAGACAGGATTCTTACCGTTTATCCTGCCCATGTTCATCCCAGATCCAAATCGACCCATGTTTTCCATACCACCACCAAAGGGTCCCTCCATGCCTGCAAGAGAGGGTCACATTTCAGTACATCCCAGCAAGACTGCTGAGACTGACTGAGGAAAGAAAAGTGTTTTCACATGTTTCACCTTGGGCATCTTTTGCTAAGAACTTACTTACCAAGCTTAAGGTCTATTGAAAAACAAAAAATAAAGGTGCCATTGTTTAAAAATCACAATCTGCAAAAAGCTGATCTGATCTAACCCTCTCAAGGAATGGACAAGTAAAAAGAGGTCCAGAGAGATGGAGTGATTTGCCCAAGGTCACAGAACTAGTTAGTGAGAAAGCCAGAACCAAAAGCCAAGACACCCACTGGAAGGACAGAAAACAGGTAAGAAAAACAATTTCCAGATGCAACTTTTTGCAAACCATGATGAGAATTTCATGCAGGACTCAAAAGACAAGAAAGAAAAGAGGAAAAAGAAAGAAAACTATACCTAAAAGTAATTATATTTGTACTTCACTTGAAATTTCTTACCTCCCATTTTATTTATTCCAAATCCTATGCCTTCCATTCCCATTCCTTAAAAAGAAAAAGTCAATGCAAACTAAAATTATATCAAAGCAGTACATAACATTTGAACTTTAAAAGCATAAGAAATTCCAAATCAGCAAATGAACAAGAACAATCCCTGATAACAAATATATTTTCATTGTCAAGGGAAAAAAAAAAGGCCCTACCATTTCAAATGTCAAAATATCATGTTCCAAGAAAACTATTTAAGTTTTTAACAAAAATAATCATCATGTGGCTTAAATTTCTGATAAAATTTCGAGGGTTCTACATAAGTTTAATTAAATGAACAAGTCAGATAGCACTAAACATGAAATATAGTTATCAGACACAGTCTATGGAATGTTCACTTTGTAGAAAACTTTTTTCGGGAACATAAGTGGATGTTTAAAAAATTCCTGTTAAGGGTAAAATTCTCAAAATAAAAAGTTCCATAAAACACTGAGGCTTCCTCCCCACCCTCAGCCTTTCTTTTTGGGTGTCTGATTTGACCAAGCCATTGGAGGTTGTGACCCAGAACCTTTGAAGGCAGCCTAAATTGACTCTGGAAGAGAGACAGGGATATGCAACACCGACAGTGGTAGGGTAGAAATACCCATATGGCGATTTTAGAGAATTCCAAAAAAGACCGAAGTCTGAGGTCATAAAAATGAAACATTCCTTCATAGTGCAGAAATATCTCATTATACGGAAATGAAAATGCTAAACAGCAAAGTCAAAGTTTTCATGCATTAGCTATTCCTTGTCTTCTTAAACAAAGACAACATTGTCTACCATTTTCCCAGTGACCCGGGACAGTTCCGCTGCCATGCAGAGAGGCCCTCCACACCTTTCTGCATCTACCAATGACCCAGCCTCTAGAAGGAGTTGTGCCAAAACCAGGTGAGAGCCTAAGGGGGTCTGGGTAACATTCTTCTCTAGGCACCCCAGCAGTGCCGTGGTCCCAAGGTCAGGTGGCCTGCAGTCTCTGTCACTAACTGACAGTGTGACCTTGAGCAAGACCAACTCTCTGGGTTGCCTCCTTTTATCAAATGGCATGATCATCACAGCTCAGGTTGTTGTGAGGATAAAATGAAAGGCATAATGATTTTTTTCCTAAAAAAATGATTCAATCCAATAAAAACACAAAATACCGCATTTATCAAAATGAAGCTAAGATGAATAAGGAGGGAATTTTATCCCAGTTAAATCTTTATTCCATTTCAACTACTAAAGGTCCAATTATCCCAATAATTAACTTTAATAATGTTAACTTCCCCAGAAGCCCCCAGGCAAAATGCACAGTAATTCTCACCTGCTGGCCCTATGTTTCCCATTCCAATGCCTTTATTCAGGTGATTGGCATCAATAGGTTGCCCTCCTGGTCCTAATCCCATGCCAATACCACCAAGACCATCTGGAAGGAAAAGAGAAAAGTCGGAAGTGTAGAAAACCTTGACCCTCAAAGGTAGAGTCTTTGTCTAGTGAGTTTCAGCTGTCTACTCCAGCCTACCCACCCTGCCACCAGCAACCCCAGATCCCACTGCAGAATTCACCACGAAACACACAGGAGGGCTCCCCTTTAAGGTATAACCCTTGCTCATGCAATCATAGGCTGGCATTTGGGATTATGTATTCATACAACCCAGGGAACTAGAGATCAGTGCCAACAACCCACACAATAAGATTCTTGAACCAGTCGGGCTCGGTGGCTCAGTCTGTAATCCTGTGCCTTTGGGAGGCTGAGGTGAGTGGATTGCCTGAGCCTGGCGGGTTCGAGACCCTATCGCTACAATAAATCAAAATTAGCCGGGTGTGGTAGTGCGTGCCTGTAGTTCCAGCTACTCAGAAGGTTGAGGCAAAAGGATCGCCGGAGCCCAGCAGGTCGAGGCTGTGGTGGCCGGGAGTGGCCACTGCACTCCAGTCTGGGTGACAGAGTGAGACTGCAACTCAAAACAAAAAAATTCTTGAACCCCTATTTGTTTCCCTAACTCATAAATTGAGAAATGTTTGATCAAAAAAGCTGACTCAAGGCCATGCAAAGCAGCTCATGCCTGTAATCCTAGCACTTTGGGAAGCCAAGGTGGGAGGATCACTTGAGCCCAAGAAATCAAGACCTGGTCTCTACAAAAACAACAACAGCCGGGCTCGGTGGCTCAGCCTGTAATCCCGTGCCTTTGGGAGGCTGAGGTGAGTGGATTGCCTGAGCCCATGGGTTCGAGACCCGCCTGGGCAGCGAGACCTCATCTCTACAATAAATCAAAAAATCAGCCGGGCATGGTTGCGCATGCCTGTAATTCCGGTTACTAGGAAGGCTGAGGCGGAAGGATCGCCGGAGCTCAGCAGGTCGAGGCTGCCGTGGCCGGGAGCGGCCACTGCACTCCAGTCTGGGCGACCGAGTGAGACTCCAACTCAAAAACAAAACAAAAAAACAATAGCAGGTGTGGTGACTCACACCTATAATCCCAGCACTTTGGTAGGCTGAGGTGAGAGAACTGCCTGAGCCCATGGGGTTCGAGACCAGCCTGGGTAACTTGGCGAGACCTCATCTCTACAATATATCAAAAAATTAGCCAGGCATGGTGGTGTGTGCCTGTAGTTCCAGCTACTTGGAAGGCTGAGGCGGAAGGATCGCCTGAGCCCAGCAGGTCGAGGCTGCGGTGGCCGGAAGCATGCCACTACTCTCCAGCCTGGGTGACAGAGACTCCAACTCAAAAAAATAAAAAAGTAGCCGAGCTCGGTGGCTCAGCCTGTAATCCCAGCACTTTGGGAGGCTGAGGTGAGTGGGCTGCCTGTGCCCGCGGATTCGAGACCTGCCTGGGCAACTTGGTGAGACCTCATCTCTACAATAAATCAAAAATTAGCCGGGCGTGGTAGCGCATGCCTGTACTTCCAGCTACTTGGAAGGCTTAGGTGGAAGGATTGCTGGAAACCAGTAGGTCAAGGCTGCGGTGGCCGTGAGCATACCACTGCACACCAGCCTGGGCAATAGAGTGGGACTCCAACTCAAAAACCAACAGTGTTATTAAACCAACCAATCAACATACTGGGTATACAGTATTCAATGACACTAATGAAATTCAAGGAAAACCTATCTTTCTGCCCAAAAGCTTCCTAACCCAGGAACAGAGATATACAACCCACTCTCAACTCCATGTCCCACAAACAGAAACACCAGAATACAAATTGGTCTCTGGAAACAGTCAACAAAGCCTAACACTTGTAATACTCTGGATAACCATGTTTTGAGGCTTAAACAAAGACCAATTGAGATTTTTTAAAAATGGAAACAAAATTCATCTTTAAAAAGCCTGCCACCAATTCCCAGGTATTTGATCTGATTAACATCTCCATTTGGAATTGCATGGCAACAGTATCAAGAAGATCACCAAGGTTACTCACTCCCCAAAGCACTGGATGCTTTGAAGTCAACCCTCTGACATGTGCTGGAGACCAAGAGCCAGAGATAATGGGATCCCTGGGGCCCAGTGAGCTCCTCCTCCTCCAGCACAAGTGTCAACCAACCCTGGTCCTGCGTGACCACTGACAACTGACTTGGGAGATGGGTGTGTTAAGACAGGAAATGTGGTCCTTCTTTAGATAATGGTGCCTTGCAACAGAAGGGCTATCTATGTTTTCTGTTTATTTTGACTCGGACTCACTCTATCACCCAGGTTGGAGTGCAGTGGCACGATCACGGCTCACCACAGCCTCCACCTCCTAGGCTCAGGTGATCCTCCCACCTCAGCCTCCCAAGTAGCTGGGACTACAGGCATGTGCCACTACACCCAGTTATTTTAAAAATTTTTCTGTAGAGATAAGGTCTCACTCTGTTGCCCAGGCTGGTCTCAAACTCCTGGGCTCAAGTTAACCTCTCGCCGCCTCCTCCCCAAGTGCTGGGATTACAGGCATAAGTCACTGCATCCAGCTGAGCCCTCTATCTTGAAGCCACTGACTTTGCCTGTTAGGTTGCCATAATCCTACACTGCAAAGGTGCTCAGCAGTGCTCTGGCCTAGCCTCCCATTCCACTCAAGTCAGCAGAGCCCTGTGAGAAGCTTCTCATGACCAGAGGCCCTCACTGCCCTCCAAAAAGGCTCACCTCACCTGGTAGGAGGACCCCCCAGCACAGTGCACACAGGTCCCCCCTAAGGAGACCTGCCAGGCTCCAGCTTAGAACTTCACATTAATATGTATCACTCGCACCTATGTGGGGACCAATCAACTAGCCTCCCCTGTCAACAAGACAGATTTTTCACCAGTGTGTCACAAATAGCCAATCTCTGTTTTCCCTTCATAAAAATTAGTAATTGATATATTTCACACACCATAATATTCACTCAAAGCAGACAACTCAGTGGTTTTTAGTAGATTCAGAGCTATATAACCACATCTATAATTCCAGAACATTTTCATCTCCCTAAAAAGAAACCTGTTTCTATGCACAGTCACTTCCCACTTACCCCACCCTAGGATCAGGCAACCACTAATCTACTTTCTGCCTTTATGGATTTGTCTATTCTGAGCATTTCCTATAGATGGAATAAGGTTCACCCATGCTGCAGAATGTCAGCACTTTATGCTGTTATGAACATCTGTGTAAACATTTCTGTATAAACATATAGTTTGAATTGTTGGGCCACAGGGTAACCACCAATCTCTTTTGAGCCTCAGTACAGCCTGGCTGTAATTCCCTTTGTGGCAGCTTCTCATTCTTCCTTCCCCAGGACACTTTGGGGTTTTTTTTGAGTTGGAGTCTCACTCTGTCACCCAGACTGGAGTGCAGTGGCTGCTCCCAGCCACCGCAGCCTCACCTGCTGGGCTCCGGCGATCCTTCTGTCTCAGCCTTCCGAGTAGCCGGAATTACAGGCATGCGCTACCATGCCCGGCTGATTTTTTGATTTATTGTAGAGATGAGGTCTCGCTGCCCAGGCGGGTCTCGAACCCGCGGGCTCAGGCAATCCACTCACCTCAGCCTCCCAAAGGCGCGGGATTACAGGCTGAGCCACCGAGCCCGGCTCCCAGGACACTTTCAAAATGCTTAACTACTTCCTGCGTATCGGGGTAGCCTGCTTCACCATGAGGTAATCCTGACAATCCTTCTTAAGTTGTGAATTCTCGGTTCATTTTTCACCATGAAACAACTATTAAAAAAAGAACTATGGCTGGGCACGGTGACTCACACCTATAATCCCCCCACCACTTTGGGAGGCTGAGGTGAGAGAACTGCCCGAGCTCATGGGTTTGAGGCCAGTCCATGCAACTTGGTGAGACCTTATCTCTACAATAAATCAGAAAAAAAAAAGAAAGAACTACAAGCAAACTAAAGGCTAACCAGCACACATTCAAGTGAAGCTGTACCATAATTTTCTTTTTAGTGTAACAAATTCAAAATCTCAGCCATAATCTCTAAAACACTTACGAGGAAGTTGTTGTGGACGCTCAGGAGGGAAAAAATCTCCCTTTGGTAATGCCCTTTCATCCTGAAAGAGAAAGAAAATGCATAAATCTCCATACCCACTGCAGCACTATTTGCAATAGCAAAAGAGGAAACAACCCATCAACAGAGGACCGGTTTAATAAATTATGCTAGATCCGTGCCATGGGATAATAGGCAAGAATGAAAAAAGCACATGGGAGTGTACTTGCTACCTTCTGTGTCGAGGGAAAGACAGAAGTACACATGCAGATTATTGAGAGGTGGGGTGGCCTGGGCAAGAAGTGCAGGGGGACTCTCATAGGATCTTCTCATGCCTTTTGACTTTGTGTCACGTGAATCCATTATGTATTCAAAAGCTAAACTGAATATTTAAAGTAATTAAAGAATCGCTTTATAGTTCCTTTCCTCTTCCTGAGTTTGAGTCCCAACTAGATGGCCCTCAGCACATCTCAGTCCTGTTTGTATTCACTATGATCTTTGGCACAGCCACAATAGGGCAAATGTTTATTAAGGTAGACACGCTTCAACAGACCTTGCAAGGGTGTCTAAATCAATGGGACACTAACCAAACATTCTACTGTACTACTTTGAAAACTGGAAACCCATACACATAACCAGTCTTTGAAACGGATCACTTGCTCAAGTAGGATGGTCAGCTGACTTCCTGAGCAAGCCATTAACAGCCAACTGTGCAAAGGGAAAAATATCTAAAGAAGCCAGGAGCTGCATGGGCAAAAGGCTATTCCTGTCACAACTGTGTTCAACATATTGCTCCCTATTTAACCTACACTGATCTGTAAATATGTATAGTGATTATGTGTACACTCCTAATTCCATGTTTTTGCTAGTCTTGAGTATATTACAGAGAAAAAGCCTATTAACTTACCATTTTGACGTGCATCGGTCTATCAAATAGCAGCTGGCCATTGAACATTGCTGATATTACAATTAAGGCTATTTCTTACAATTCTAAAAATATGCACAAGAGAAGCAAGGAGAAAAAAGATACTCCAACTGCTACCAGTCCCTGTAAGTGATGAGTTTATGAGCAGTTTCAACTCTTCATTATACTTTCAAGTATTTTTCCTACTATAAGCATAAAAGGAACAATGAATAAAGGTGGGGGGAGAGGCAACTCCAGCTTATTCCTTAGGTGTGAAACTACATTTATTTTATTGTATTTTTTGAGTTGGAGTCTCACTCTGTTACCCAGACTGGAGTGCAGTGGCCGCTCCCAGTCACCGCAGCCTCGACCTGCTGGGCTCCGGCGATCCTTCCGTCTCAGCCTTCCAAGTAGCCGGAATTACAGGCATGCGCTACCCGCCTGGCTGATTTTTTGATTTATTGTAGAGATGAGGTCTCGCTGCCCAGGCGGGTCTCGAACTCACGGGCTCAGGTAATCCACTCACCTCAGCCTCCCAAAGGCGCAGGATTACAGGCTGAGCCACCGAGCCTGGCTTGAAGCTACATTTATAACAGATGCTTTTCACTAAGTCATCCTCTTAAGCAGTAGCATCACAATTCTCTGTATGTGGCCAATATGTTAGGTGTCCTATGAAGGATTGTTTTCTGGGTAAGACATGCAGTGACAGTCTTTCCTGAGCTGAAAGAATGTGTTCATGTGTGGTACTATCCACATAACCAAAAAAGATGAAACTCAGGGTAACCTTGGGTCAGGGAGAAGTGACCTTTTCCAAAATGACATCTACTCATTGAAGAAAGAGGGTTCTTTAAGGACATCTTACATGTGAAATAACAACTCAGCTTCTTTCTAGTGGTACATTATTTGGGTTTCCCCTTCAAACCCAGACCCTCTGAAAACACTGGAAGAAACCCTCACGGGCATGTGCCCATATTCTAGCCATCCCTTCTATTTATACAGTATTGAAACAATGCCATCCCAGAGAACTTTCTAATTCCATAGTAATGCATTCCCTCTAGTCACATAAAAGCATTAACACACAAAGTTACCTCTTCCTCACACAAATCTGCATAACTAATATGGCAATTTTGGTCAAGCTATTCACTCTAAGTTGAATTCCTGTGAAAGGATACATATAGCTTGCACAGCTTCAATGGACTGTTCAAAAGTAACAGTGCCTATTCCACGACTTTTTCCATCTTTATCCTCAAGAATGTCTGCTCGGACCACCACACCAGCCATACTAAATACTTCCTTCAGTTTCTTCCAGCCAACTTTATAATCCAGCTAATCGAGAGAAAAGGGGGCAAAAATCTCAATGTAAACATATTAAGAAAAACATTTTTAATACACAAAGGAGACATGCTTTGGTTGGAAATAAGCACGAGGAAATGTCACAAAAACTATTCAACTGCAGTATGGAATGTTTCAAACAGAATTATAAAGCCTGGCCTTAACCGTATTATTTACTATCTCTTTTCTTTTCTTGGAAGCTTAACTCACCTCATACTTCAAAAAAAAATTAAAAATTAAAAAAAAATTCTCTGCTAAGGTTTTACCACCACTGCCCTCAGTCCACTTTCTTCTAAAAATATTTCCCTTCGCAGATGACAGTTTTGAGCATTACCCAACACAACAAGAGAAAGGTGCAAGTGCACTGACTCTGCTTGTACACTTCTATGCAGCACCTACCCGGCACAAAAGAAACCCACAGCAAATGGAGCCCCAGTTTCCACTTTTGTGAGCACCTGAAAAACTCGGTAAACACAGCCAAAATGGGACCATGGCCATGTCTGTGATCAGGAATGTAGTGGTCACTTGTTGACAAAGCCCAACCCCAGGGCTGATTTTTTTTTTTTTTGAGTTGGAGTTTCACTGCTGCCCAGGATGGAGAGCAGTGGCACACTCACGGCCACTCCAGTGTCAAACTGCTGGGCTCTGGCGATCCTTCCGCCTCAGCCTGCCCAGTAGTCAGAACTACAGGCACGCGGTACCGCACCTGGCTAACTTTTTACTTATTGTAGAGACAAGGTCTCGCCAAGTTGCCCGGGCTGGTCTTGAACCCCTGGGCTCAGGCAATCCACTCGCCTTGGCCTCCCAAAGTGCTGAGATTACAGGTTGAGCCACCGAATCCAGTCTGATTTTTTAAATAAATAAAGAAAATAACATAACCCTCATTTAAATTGTTCCCCTCAGATGCCAGAATTACTTTCATAACATATTGACAAGACTGCTTCATAAAGTTCTGATTTTCTACTTTAGACAATGGATCCATTTACTTACATTTGCTACAAATACTGTGCTTCCAAGTCTTCCAGCCTGTAATGCATGGATAATCTCATTTGGGATGTTAGGATTATTTAGGATACTGGGTGGGATATTAATCATTCCTGGGCCACCTGGTCCCATACCCATCCCACCAGTCGTAGCCATCACCTTTTGCATTGCTCTCCTGGCATGTTCACCATCAGGATCCTAAAATAAGCACAGAAGTGTTACATTTAACTGACCCAATGACAACCAAAACCATGCTTGCACAATAAATTATATTCTCCAAAATTCAGAGACTGGAAGGTTGTTTGGAAAGCGTTTCTAAAATCTTTTAACCAGACAGTCAAAAGAACTAAATTACCAGCTTAGGAAGAGTCCAGATACAAGAACAGGAAAAGAAGGGCACGAAATTTAGTGCTGAAAATACAGCTCTCAACTGAACTAAGAAAAAAGGAAAAAGGAGATGGGGAGGAGCACAAGATTAGCTGGTACAATGTAGAACTGCCAGACTGAAATAAGAGCCTCACGGGTCTGGGGGAGTTGAATCTTACTAATTCGATGGGGTTTTGTAATTTCTGCAAACTCCATCAATGACTTTTCCAAAAGCTTGAAAACAGTTATAGATCACCCAGGTACCCACCCCCCATCCTTCAAGTCCTTCAGGTGTATAAGCCATGTAAGGTATGGAGAGTGTAATAACATCTGGACAGCTCTGTGAAGCTCTGGTACTGACTCTCTTCTTGAATTCTCTGTCCTGGCACTGTACCACCATCAGCACTAAAAAAGACACCATCAACACATAAGTGATCTTAAACCCTACCATGCTTTCCTCTCCGAGTTCTGAATATACTTATCTTCCTCTCCAAGAAGAGGTTAAAAAGTAACCAAAAAGGGATTTAAGCAACAAAGACCCCCTCTTTCTTGAGAAAGAGAAGACAAATAATTGATTCAGATCAAACATGAAAGTGGGTTCGGTTGGGCACAGTGGCTATAAGCCCAGCACTTTGGGAGGCAGAGGCCAGAGGACTGCCTGAGCCCAGGGGTTCAAGATCATCCTGGGCAACTTGGTGAGACCTCATCTCTACAATAAATCAAAATGGCATGTGTCTGTACTTTCAGCTACTTGGAAGGCTGAGGCAGAAGGACTGCCTAAGCCTAGCAGGTCTAGGCTGCAGTAGCTATGAGTGTGCCACTACACTCCAGCCTGGGCGACAGAGTTAGACTCCAACTCAAAAAAAAAAAAGGAAAAGAAAAGAGTTTGAGGAATGACAAATTCACTTTAAACAAAAAAAAGAAGGGTGAGCCAAGGTAAAGGTGTAGGGTGCAGAGCATCTTACATGCACAAACCCAACAACAACAACAAAAAAACCCATGGGACAAAAATATAAAGAATAAAAGGAAAAAAAAAAAAGGAGAAAGGAAAAAACAAAACAGCCCACGGGGCTCAGTTTGCATGTCCCTGAGACAACAAGGTCCCAGACAAATCACAGATGTTAGGAAGGTGGGTCAGCAGTCACTCAGGATCTGCTTGGCCACCACTCCGAAGTGCTTGAGGAGTGGCTGCTGAAGGCCGTGACCAAGCCTCTTCGTTCACGAGGGATTGGCATGTTCTGAAAAAGCAACCAAGGAGCATCCCCGTCCCTCCCTAACTCTAAGCAGGGATGACCCAACAATCATACACAGAATCCGCAGCATTTGGCAAGCGCTTACTTCTTTGACTTTCAGTGGTCTTCCACTCAGACTATGCTTGTTTAGGACTTCCGCAGCTTTTTTCATGCTCTCTTCCATCTTGAATTCAACAACACTAGAAAGAGTCAAATGGAAACGAGTGAAACCAGTCCCACAAGTCAGAAGTCTCAAATGCCAAGAAGTAACTAGATGATACTTACGCACATCCCTTTGGAGGAAGCCAGACCAGTCAGAAGAGCAAGGAAGGGGGGAAAAAAGAAAAGAAAGAAAGTAGTAAATACCAATGACAGTTATAAACAAATTTAAAATATGATTTATGTAACAAAGTTTTTTAAAAAATCAACTCTTCTAAGGGGAAGCTGACAGAAGGGCCTTGCCTAACCATCCTTATTAAAAGCTGGGCTCCTTAGTATCTCCCTGCCCTACACATTACCAGCATTGCACTGTAGCTGCTGAAGTTATAATAAGCAGACCTAAATTCAGGTTCGCCAAGAAATCACACAAGCTTTAGATCTGCTTCCCTTTGTACTCAATCAATTCCTTACCATACGCCTCCGAAATCCATCCCTTCCGTAAATTAAGCTCATCCTTTTGATTATTCTAAGCCATTCTTTGCACGACAAAAAATAATTTATGTTCTCTTTAAACTAGGCCAATTTTGAACGTTCAGGTTTTTAATATTTGGTTTACAATTTACTGGCACAAAGGCAACTTTTCGGAATCTTTGATTCACACAACTTTCAAATTCAGCAAACAACCAAGAGTAACATTTTCTAGACAAGAACACACGTTTTACATTAATTATACCACCGCTAAAATTCCATGCATAATTCACACACAGCCAATTCCTCTGTTAACAAAGAGACAATGCTGCTATTGGTCCCCAGTTATCCAAATTGGGCATCCAAACAGAATACCAAAAAGCTCTTTGGCCAGCCATTTGGAAAAGCGGGACTCCATTTGCAAATCCCCTCCCACCCCACTCGAATGTTTGGCAAAATCAAACATAGCTACTGTAACATGAGCACTCACTGCCTTCCTGATTTCATTCGATTCCACGCCACCATACAGTTACATTTTTCATGTAGTAAATCCACAGAAGAAATTCTCTCAGACACTTACCCTTGACTTTCCTTCAGCGTCCATTAAGAGCTCCACGTATGTTACCTCACCAACTACAAATCAGTTTCCAGACGACACATAAACCAAGGGAGAAAAGCCAAGAAAACAATGGGAATTTAGAACAATCATCAGCAACCTTGTATGGAGCCTCTGCCTTATAAGAAAGCCCAGAAACACTCCATGTTCTCTAAACCACCGAACTAGGCATTACAGGTGTGCAGTAAAAGTTGGCAAAAACACGTAACAATATGTCCTTGATTTTCCTCCCACCACAAGCAACTATTTCCACAGATTTCCATATCGATTTCCCTGTCTGGAATACTCATTCATGACTAGAGGCAATCCAAATCTACAGGAAAGAAGTCTGCGCGATTCATTTTTTTGGGGAAGGGAGGAAGTTTTACATGTATACTCTTACTGGTGAGGATAGGTTGTGATGCCATCGCACTCAACTCACAGCCACAAGTACCAGGTACACGTATGGATAAGCTTAAAGGCACAAATGGCCAAGGGCCAAGCTAGTGGGTGTATGACCTGTGCCATCCCACAGAGCCCCGCATTCAGGAGGGCCCTGGGCTTGTTTTGTGCTGTTGTCACTGTCATGAAATTTTTAATTTTTTGACAGGAGGCCCTTGTTTTCATTTTGTACTGTGTCCCACAAATTCTACTGCCGGTCCTGCACACAGCAGTGGGCTACAGACCGTCAGAAATAGAATGCTTGAAAATATGTTCATAAAACCAAGCAGCATCTGGATTCTCTTCAGTGAATTAAGCAAGGCTTTATTCTTGCTGCTTTCTAAACTTCCCCATTAAAGGACACAAGCAAATTCAGATTTAGGGCTCAGTTTTTGCATCTAAACAGTTAAACACACTCACGATTCTAATTTACACAAAGGGAAAAAACCCCAAAGCATTTCAAAAGTTTCTGCAGATTTTCCTCAAGGTTTGGATTGCCAATTCATGACCACCATGACGAGATGTTAGAATCCAGCAAGACAACCACCAAAATGGCTGCTGAACTTGAAGATGGCACACAGAAGACAAATGTAAAGCCTTAACTTGGAAGAAAAAAATCTCTAAGCAGACTCTCCAAAGTCAAAAAAGGGCTTTTGCTGTTCTCAAGATTTTTTTTTTTTTTTGAAGGATTCTTTTTATGATGGATTATTCTTATGTTAAATCCTTCTCCAATTCATTTTCCAGTTTGGTTTAGCAGTAAAAGGGTAAAAATAACCCATTCAATGGCCTCAACAAATCCTCTCTTTTCCAACTCCTTTGTTCGAAGGACATTAAATTATAAGAATTTTCTAATTAATAGAGTAAGGAAAAATTTTAAGGAAAAATAAAGTTATTTTACACATAAAAACCACAAATTGAAGAGCACATTTATTAATGGCTCTGCACAGTGGCTCTAAAGGCAAGAAGGCCAAGTGCTCAGAGTTGAAGACTATCATCTTACCTCCTCTGTCCTTGCTTGAAATGTTACAGAACCAAACTGGCACTTTGCACACAACAAGAAGAGAGAATTAGTGCAAAGAAACAAAGGAAGGGTCATTGCCTCGCTAAACTATGGTGTGGCCATGTGCTCTTTGAGCTATAGCCAGGCCATGTTTTCTTAAGCTTTCGCCCCCTCCCCTACCTTGGGGAGGCAAATCTCCTCTTTCTCTCTTTCCAATTTAGTTTTTAAATAAACTACATTTTCTAATCTAAAAAAAAAAAAAGTAACAAGGAAGGAACTAGGAGGGACCAGTACAGTTTAACTTGTAGAGTATGGACTCCTGTGGGCAATGATCACAGCAAAGGGACAACTGTACCAAGTGGCTTTATTTTACCCTTACAAGAGTAAACAGGTTCCAAAAAAGTCCGGATCCTTCCTGAGGCCATGATAAAGCCATCTGTTTCAACAGCAGCAGCCATTCAAGACCACCAGCCCTGTCTCCACTTGGATGGAAATGCCACGTAGTGTCAAGCAATGAAGAGACCCCAGTTTACTTTCTACCAGCTGTGACTACCACCTAACAGCCACTAAAAATAAAAATCACAATATCTAACTCAAGACAGCTGTAACCATGTTGTCAGAATGCAAATACTGTTGCATTTGAAGCTTCTAATCTGTGTCCATAAAGACACTTTATCAAAAAGCTGGTACTGCAACCTAGAAACCAAGCAAATCCAAACCAAACTTTTTTCCAAGGTCATAACTATTTTAACAAAAAGAGGTTTAGAAATCAGGACCTTTTCTACATAACATTCTAGTAATGGCACACACCTGACTTCAATTCTTTGAGATAAAAATTTGTTTAAATTGTTCCCCCCCTTTTGCCCCCCAAATAGTGTGGTTAGCAGTCACCCAAGGCTCCAACTTGAGTAGTGCTGTTCCCAAGATCATCAGTAATGACCATACTCCTCCCAAACTCATAAAATTCTGATCTCTACCCTGAGAGACTTCATCAGTTCGGTGTTATGGGATTTGCAATGGTTGCTAATTCATACTTCCCTATAGGAAGATACTCATGAAGTTTTTTTTTTGTTTTTTGTTTTTTAGTTGGAGTCTCACTCTGTCACCCAAACTGGAGTGCAGTGGCGCACTCATGGCCACCACAGCCTCGATCTGCTAGGCACAGGTGACCCTTCCGCCTCAGCCTTTCAAGTAGTTGAAACTACAGGCATGCACCACCATGCCCGGCTAATTTTTTGATTTACTGTAGAGATGAGGGTCTTGTCAAGTTGCCCAGGCTGGTCTCAAACCTGTGGGCTCAGGCAATCCTCTCACATCAGCCTCCCAAAGTGCTGGGATTATAGGTGTGAGCCACTGCACCCAGCCTCTCATGAAGTTTTAAAAGACCACCTCTCTTTTGGTTCTACAATATGAAAACAAAGATCTGCTGCATGTAGTCAGTTCAGTTATCGACAAGAATATGAAGGCAAAATGTGCCAAAGAGCCAAAGTTTGGTCACATGCCATAAAATGAAGTTTTACGGAGGAAACCATCCAAAACAGATCACAGATAGGGCTCAGGCAGAGGCGACAGCTTTGCGTTCCAGCAATCTCACGGAAACACAACTCATAGTTACTAATGAAAAATACTGTTGCTCCTCTCCCTTCCTCAATGGATAAAATTCATGGAATCTCAAGAGAGGCTGCTAAGACAAATATCACTGCAGCTCTAGACATCGAACTATCTAAATGAAAAATCTAAGAGTTTGAAAAAATCTAACACCCCAAAGTTATCATCTATCTCTATTTGAAAGGTTCCAAGATGTAATTTTTAACCAACATTTAAGCTGATTATTAAAAAGACTGCTTCAAGAAGAAAACATCATCAGGACTACATGAACAACCCAAAAAGAACTCAAGTGGTCCCTGGGACTACTCTTATTTCACACTCCTGTACAACTTCTATCAAAATGAGTATTTGTTTTTGTGTTCCCATTGACTGCTTAAGTCTGAAATGGATTAAAAAAAAAAAAGAGAGAGAGGGAATACAGAGGTGGAAGTTTCACTGAAGATAATTCATATTTAAGGCCTATAATTCTTTTAAAGAGGGTAGGGGCTTGAAAGCCAGGCATGCTGTCAGTCACACAGTCTTCACCTCACACTAGGCAATCCTCAAGGAGACACTCTACTGGGAGGGGTGCAGAGAATGCATGCAGTCTTTAAAGACAACTTGAAACATGTCAAACAGTTATTCTATACGACTATTTGATTTATGGACAAGTGAAAAGATGCTAGAACCCACACTTGTTTTTAATTCCATGGCGAGAGAGAAGAGCACTGTTTCTCTGGACCAAAGACTGGAATAAGCCAGACAGGCTGCACTGCTGGGGTTCAGTGTCAACATTCACACATGTGAATGCTTTAGCATAACAGGCCTTTGCAAAATGCAGGCTGAACTTTCAACAGAGGAAAATATGAACAGCAAGTAGACTGGGAAGGGATTTTATTTAAACTAAAATAAAGTTTCGCTTCATAGACCCCGCAATGCAAATGATCTCCAAGAGCCAGCGAAGGTGGTCTATTGAACTATACTTGCCCTCTGGGCCTTAGTTTTCTGTCAGCTGGAATTTGAAATTTACTTAAAATGATGCATTAAATAATAACAGGATTAAGTGCTTAAGGAAATCTTTGCTTACACAAGTTAAACTGACTGCTGCTAAACCTGGGGTTGATTTGAGCGTAAACTACACACACCACTGATCTTCCTTTCTTCCTCCAACTGGGCTCTGTGTTTACTCACTGCTGGGCCAGTTCTGTCCTGCCTAGCAGCATCTGCCCACCTCCTGGCTAGGCCAGGAGAAGCAGTCGCCCAGCAAGCAGCTTTCTTCACCCACAGGGAAGTTTGTGGTCTTCAACTAATGAAGCACAACTCTATTTAAGTTTAAAATTTTGCTCACTGAAATCTATTTTTTCTACCTAGTTCTCAACCACTTTAAGAGATGTATCCCATTATCTGCTGTGATGCAAGGAGGAGAGCTGTGGGCAGTCAAGTCACTACCAAAGGCATAAGTGACCAGTTCACTCAACATATAGATTATCAACAAGATCCCCTAGAGTGCTGCAAAATGCTAAACTAAAGACAGAGAACAGACACGTGGTGTTAAAGAAGGGGAGACCAGAAATCAGGGAGGGGGAGGTGAGACAACCTCTCGGACGACTATGCTTAGAAAAGCTCCCCTCCTGTCATCTCAAAGCTAGCTACTTTAGTTCTGAGAGGTTGCAATTAGACACCGCTGCAATGACAGAAAATTGAAGTTGAGGACAACTAATTCTACTTTTTGTTTCCTGAAACAGGACTAAGATTTCAGCAGGGAGACTCTAAAATACATACTGATAAATAGTGATTAGATTATGGCAGCTCAAATCTCTGTGGCTGGGGATTATTTTGAGACTAACACTTTTGAGGGTGTGAGTGCCTCTATCTGCCATTTTCCCCTGTGCAGGAAGTCTTCAAAAAACTAAAATTTATTGGCAACAGATTTCAAGTAAATATTTCAGATTTAAAATAACCATTTAAAAATATTTTTGTATACTAAAACAGCAATAAAAGTGTATTTTTAAAGCCTCATAATGAAAATAAGAACATTTTAAAAGGAGTCTTGTGTATGTAAACATAAATTTCCTTAGACTTCACATACTAAATGTACGCATTACCATAAAAAGATTCATACCTTTCTCTTATGAATCACTTTACCCACAATCCACTACTGCTAATAATTTAATTAAACAGCAAAGTAATTAATTTAGCCAGTACAGGGGAGCACTAAACAAGAACATTTTAACGTTCACTAAAAATAACTGATTTACTGCACACCTGTAATTCTAAATTACACCACCAAAAATACACTGAAAGGGCTGAGCCCAGGCATTCATAGCAGTATGCCAGGGGAATATGAGAACCAGTTTGGAAGTGTCCAAATAAACCACCAGGCTGGCTCCACACTTGTAAGAATGCAAAGTAGTAAATTGAGGTGAACTGCTTCTACATCCAGAAACGTCATGGCTGCTGCTGCTACCAGCTTTAAGGCTTCCCAAACCGAATTACTGAATGGTAAAGCAGTAAAAATGTCACCTACTTTATCCATCATGTCCCAAAACTGGTTCACACACTCCTAAAAATGAAAAAATAATTTGGCCTGCAATCTCTTACAAAATTCTAACAATTGCATTTTCAAAGCCACATTCCTGGTTCTTGGAACTACTATACCTTATTATCAATGGAAATAGCAATTCAGCAGATCAACCAAATCACAAGAACACAAATTTGGAGGTTATTCCAAAAACTAATTCGAATGAGACCCAACTGTACTGTACAGAAATTCTAAGCTTGTATTGAAGCAGCAGTCCCAAAAACCAAGAACACTGCATCTGGGATGCCACATGACACGCCCCTCAGACAAAAAGAAACTTCACTCTTGCCCTAGGAGCATTGGCAGGAATGATTTGGCTGATCAAGGCAAGAAAACAAATCTCACACCAAAATGTTTTTCCATCTGTGTTATCTGGAGAAATACCACATGGGAGCAGCACACATGACTGCACGGAGGTTCACAGTGCCCAGTGCTTCTTGCATTTCATGGTCAAAATAAGCGATGGTACAATAATGGCAATGCCATTCATAATTTCAAAATCCAATGCGGGAGCACCAGTACACATACCAAAATGGCCTATCCAGGGGCATCCCCGTCACTGAAATGTTAATCATTTGACAAATCAAGCTTCACATCTCTTTTCAAGATGAATGCTCCAGAAAACCAATACCTTTCAGTCCTTCAAAGACTCCATGGAGGGTCATTTGAGTCTGGGGGAGGGGCTCAAGGCATTATTCAAATTGCTCTCATCAGTAGTTGTGTCTAAACCAGGGCTGAGCAATCTCTTTAGTCCTAAGTGCCACCAGCAGGGCCAAGAATCAGGAGAGAAAGGAAGACAACAGCAGCAAAGGAGTGAAGAATGAGAAAGACGACACACATAGTGTGCACAGGGGGTAAGGCAGAGGACCACAGAGGCAGTCTCCTCAGACCTACTGGTGGCAGCAGAGCTTGGGCACTTCCTCTGCCCTGGGCCAGAATTTGGACACCTGGGCTGTGACAATGTGCACCTTAAGGCATCACATTACAAAGCAGATACCTTATTTTGATCTCTCCAATTGCCAATCTGCTATATTTTTTCCTAGGGAGGAAAAGCCTAAGAGTTAAGTACCAGCTAATTTTTACAGTTTAGAACCTGAGCAGCACAAGGTCCAGCTACCAAATTGTGATTCCAGGAAGACATCCACAAAATTTAAACAAACTATCTTCCTGCCAAATTTAAAAACCTAAAATAAAAAAAAAAAAGACAGAAAAGAAAGGAAAAACCTCCCACCTAATGTGAAGAATTTTCCTCAACACAAAAAGGCTCCTCTCAAGCTAATCGAAGCCCTCATGACCATATTAAGCCAGTCAAATCATGTGTAGGCCAAGGGACCATATACACAACCCTGTCTGACATACAGGGCAGAACCACACAAAAAAGTGGGGTGGGGTAGGGGGCTCACTCTCAAGCCTAGACAGAACACATACTCTACCCCAGAGCAGCTTCCAGTGACAAAAGTAACCAAGGAATTAGCCACAGAAGAGATGACACACCGACCTTCTTACCCTACTCCACCACCAGTACCATTACCTTTTTCTTTAACCAGGTCTTTAAGTGACTGCCATTTCACATCAAAAGGGATATTTGTAATGAAGGCTCTGTATCTTTTAGTTGGATTGGCATACGGCTCAAAGCGATTGCCTCCTCTTTTTATGTTTTTCTCCTTCCTCTTCTCATTCTGAGCAGGACGTTCTCCTTCACTGAATTCAAAAGAGAAAAAAAAGCGTTTATTTGTTAGCACAAGCCAAAAGACAGTATCTGATCTACCAAGTTTACAATTCTACACAAAGTCACGTATGACACAAGTCTAGTACTGGTTTTGATTTGAGACAAACTAAACTGCTTCACGGGGCACAAAGCTACAGTAGTGCATTCCTTAAAATCCACCTGAGAAGCTATTTGCAAAAGTACCTTCTACTAAGCTGACGAATGCTCATGGGCTATAACAGCTTTAGCAGTGAGGCTAAATCCCACCTGAAGTGCAGAAACAGGAAGACAAGATTTACAAAGTTTTGTGGAATGAAAATATGAAGTGGGGCACATAGACCCAACCAATCTGAGCTTCACAAATGAAAGTATTTTTCATATTATGTAACCAAAAAAAGGGAGGGGAAATGTAAAATGACATAGCCCCTGTGTAAGACAGTTCGGTGGTGACCAAAAACTAAACGTAGAATTACCATGCAACCAGCAGTTCCACTGTGAGGTATATACTCCAAAGGAAAGCAAGGACTCAGATACTGGTACATCAATGTTCACAGCAGCATTAGTCACAAAAGCCAAAATGTGGGAGCCACCCAAGATCAGTGAAATAAACAAAATGTGAATGATCCATGCAATGGATCATTCTTCAACCACAAAGAGGAAAAAACTTTGAATACATGCCACAACATACATGAACCTTGAGGACAGTGGGCTCAGTGTAAAAAACAAATATAAGCCCAACACTTGGAGATACCTAGAAGGAAGCAAATTCACAGAGACAGAGTAGAACAGAGGTTACCAGAGTCTAGGGAAGGTGGGAAAAGGGGTTATTGAATAATGGAGGCAGAATTGGTTTGGGATGATTATTTTTATTTTTGACTTGGAGTCTCACTGTTGTGTAGGCTGGAGTGCAGCAGCATGCTCACGGCCGTCCCAGAGTCGATCTGCTGGGCTCTGGTGATCCTTCCACCTCAATCTTCCAAGCAGCCGGAACTACAGGCGCACGCTACCACACCCGGCTGATTTTTTGATTTACTGTAGAGATGAGGTCTCACTGTGTTGCCCAGGCTGGTCATGAACCCACGGGCTCAGGCAATCCTCTTGCCACAGCCCCATAAAGTGCAGGGACTGAGCCACCGTGCCCAGCCCAGGATGATATTTAAAAGTTCTAAGAATGGACAGTGGTGATGGGTGCACAATACTGTACTTAGCTACACAGTAGAGATACTTACAATGATGTGTCTTATAGATACCTTAATCAATTTTTTTTAGTCCAGAAAAGGGGAAAGAAACCATTCTCCAAATACTCCCACTTACTTTGAAGGTAAGAAACTCTAAGTCTGAGCAACACTGGTAGGTAGAAGACACCAAACCAAGCAAACAATCCCACCTATGGTAAAGAAGGATGAATGCTTTTGGGCACATCCTTCCCTGTGATCTTGTTTACCTTAGTGTGTTAGGTGCCAGCCACCATGATGCAACATTTTATCTCTAAGCACCAAACAAGAGGCTTGCAAGCCCAGGTGTGTATGCCTACCAGGGCAGGGCTCATGTACTGGTTGACCAGGAGCAAGTGTGGCAAGCTTCTCAGGGCACTGAGCCTTGCTCTTTCTGCCTTCCGAGCCCCATGCATTTCACCAATGAGAGTTCAGCAACTCCCAAACCACAGGCTCTAGCAGCTTGGGATCCATGATAAAAAATGGGGGAGGGAGCCAAGAGAACAGTATTGATGGTTTACAAAACTACCTTTTCTTGTTTAGTTTGATTAATTTAATGTAATTGGCCAGAGGCAGTTGCTCACATCTATAATCCCAGCACTTTGGGAGGTCAAGGCAAGAGAGGACTGCTTGAGACCAGCCTGGACAACATCCTGAGACCTCATCTCTTAAAAAAAAAAACTTTTAAAAAAAATTAGCCAGGTGTGCTGGCATATGCCTGTCGTCCCAGTTACTTTGGCTGAGGAGGAAGGATTATCTGAGCCCCAGGAGGTCGAGGCTTTGGTACACTGTGATCAGGTCACAACACTCCATCCTGGATGACAGAGTGAGACTCCCTCCCCAAAAAAATTTATTGAATTTTATTCATTTAAAGGGCTGATCTTTATTGTGGGACATCTTTCATTTGTAGGAGATGGGCAGTCAACTCCCATCAACACTTGATGGGAGTTGGAAAACTTTTTTTTTTTTTTTGAGTTGGAGTCTCACTCTGTCACCCGGACTGGAGTGCAGTGGCCGCTCCTGGCCATTGCAGCCTTGAACTTCTGGGCTCCGGCGATCCTTCCGCCTCAGCCTTCCAAGTAGCTGGAACTACAGGCGTGCGCTACCACACCCAGCTAATTTTTTGATTTATTGTAGAGATGAAGTCTCGCCAAGTTGCCCAGGCGGGTCTCAAACCTGTGGGCTCAGGCAATTCACTCACCTCAGCCTCCCAAAGTGTGGCCGGAAAACTTTAAAAAAATGTTTATTTAGGCAGGCTCAGTGGCTCACGCCTGTAATCCCAGCACTTAAGGAAGTGGAGGCGAGAGGATTGCCAGAGCTCAGGGGTTCAAGAACAGCCTGGGCAACATGGCAGAGACCTCATTCCTACAATTAAAACGAAAAAAAAAAAATCAGCCAGGCATGGTGGCGCATGCCTGTGTGGTTCCAGCTACTTGGAAGGCTGAGACAGAAGGATCACCTGAGCCCAGTAAGTCAAGAAGGCCACTGCACTCCAGCCTGGGTGACAGAGTGAGACTCCGACTCAAAAAAAATTTTTTTAAGTGTTTATTTAGGCTGGGTGTGGTGGCTCACACCTGTAATCCCAGCATTTGGGAGACCGAGGCAAGAGGTTCACTTGAGACCAGGAGTAACATAGCAGATGAGGTGATGTTGTGGCCACTCCAATCCCACATGCCTAGAATACAGTCTACCTGTGTCCACAACTGGCTCTCCCTCAGGGTAGCTTCATACCACAAAGCAGATCCCACAGGTACCCACAACTGTTACACAGACTACCTGTCCACTCCCAAAGGAAGTCCTGCACCAAAGTCTGCCAAACAGAACATATCTGCCAAAGCACCTCTTATCCTTGGCAGAAGATGAGGTGTTAAAGAAACTCACAGCACATGGCTCAACCTACCTATCTTGTTCCAACAGAGGGTCCATACAGAAATGTATTTTAATATAACTAGTTACTTTTGAAACGCCAAATATTTTCGGATTTATAATAAAAAACATTCTAACACAGGGTCCATGACAGTAATATTTCCAGTTTGTTTTCAGACTACTCACCTCACCTATGAGCTACAAAATGCACAAGTAACTAATTCTAGCCAAAGCAGGTAACAAAGTATCAAGCTGATATTCTGCAATGTATATTACCTCTAAGAATAAACTCCCAGAGGGAACCACAGAAGCTGGGTTTTGGTTTGGGGTTAATCCACATCACATGACTCCACCGAGAAAGCAGCTCACTGGTTTAATGCCGGAAGTGTGGGTATATGCCCAAAGTGTGGGCATAGCACTTCTATAAACAAATCTTTCTCTGGCTGATAATTTCCTCTCTCTGAGAAGTTTCTTCAATAAGGGGTTAGAACTATCTTTTTTTTTTTGAGTTGGAGCCTGAGCCTTCCAAGTAGTTGGAACTACAGGCTGGAACTACCACACCCAGCTAATTTTTTGATTTATTGTAGAGATGAGGTCTCGCCAAGTTGCCCAGGCGGGTCTCGAACCCACAGGCTCAGGCAATCCACTCACCTCAGCCTCCCAAAGCGTAGGATTACAGGCTGAGCCACTGCCCGGCTAGAACTATCTCTTAACATTTCCAGTTTAAAAAAAAAAATCTACCTTTTGAAAATCTACCACAACCAACTCAATTCTTGACTATTGAGAATGATGCTCAAAGAAATCTCACTTGGGCCAGGCACTGTGACTCATGCCTATAATCCTAACGCTTTAGAAAGGCCAAAGCAGAAGAACCGCTTGAGGCCAGGAGTTCAAGATCAACCTGGGCAAGATGAGACCCAGTCTCTTTAAAGAATATGAGACCAAGTGCAGTGGCTCAAGTCTGTAATCCCAGCACTTTGGGAGGGCAAGGCAAGAGGATTGCCTGAGTCCAGGGGTTCAAGACCAGCCTGGACAACATGGTGAGACCTCGTCTCTACAATAAGTAATAATAATAATTAGCTGGGCATGGTGGCATGTGCCTGTAGTTCCAGTTACTTGGAAGGCTGAGGCAGAAGGATCACCAGAGCACAGCAGGTCGAGGCTGCAGTGGCCAGGAGCAGCCACTGCCCTCCAGCCTGGGTGACAGAGTGAGACTCCAACTCAAAAAAAACAAAAACAAACCATCAAAAAAAAGAAAATATCTGCAAAGCATGCATCTGCAAAAAGGACTTTATACAGACTATATAAAGAGAAGGAATTCTCAAAACGCAGTAATAAGACAATTTTTTTTTGAGTTGTTGTCTCACTCTGTTGCCCAGGCCACAGTGCAGTGGCACACTTACAGTCATTGCAGCCTCAACTTGCTGGGCAGGCAGTCCTTCTACCTCAGCATTCCAAGTTAGCTGGAATTACAGGTGCGCGCCACCACGCCTGGCTAACTTTTTTGACTTATTGTAGAGATGAGGTCTCACCATGTTGCCCAGGTTGGTCTTGAACCCGTGGACTCAGGCAATCCTCGTTTCCACCTCCCAAAGCACTGGGATTACAGGTGTGAGCCACCAAACCTGGTCAGACCTCAAGTTTTTTTAAATGGGCAAATGATTGAAAGAAACCTCACCAAAGATATATGGATGACAAATAAATATATGTAAAGAAACTCAACATTACCAGTCATTAGGGAAACACAAAATAAAACCAAAATGCCACTATACACCTGTTAGGATGGCTAAAATTAAAAAGAATGACCACACCAAGTATTACCAAGGTTATGGAAGAACTGGTGGGAATGTAAAAACAGTAAGCCAGTTTGGCAGTTTCTTAAAAAGTTAAACATACATATATACAACCAAACCATTCGCAATTAGCTACTCACCCAAGAGAAAATAAAGCATATATCCACAGAAAAACTTGTACCCAATTGTTCACAGCAGCATTATTTGCAGTATCTCAAACTGGACACCCAAATATCTAACAACCAAGTAAATAAACTGTAGTATGTACAATATACATAAAAACAAAATAATACTTAACAAAAAGCAATGAGTTATATGGATGAATCTCAAAATAATTACGCTCAAATAAGCCAACAACAAAAAAAGAAGTGTATACTGTATGGTTCCACATACTCTAGAAATCTAACCTTACCTAGCAAACTTATCTGAAACAGGTTTTCTCAACCATGGCACCAGCAGCATTTGGAGGCAGATGACCTTTTGTTGTGGGGGTTTTCCTGTACACCACAGGATGTTTAGCCAGCAGCCACAGCCTCTACTCAAGAGACACAGTGACAATCCTACGCCCAAGTCATGAAGGCAAAGATCAAAAATGCCACTAAGATACTTCCAAATGTCCAGAGGGGAGAGGGGAATCACCCAGGGAACTACTGATGTATGCTGATGGAAAGCTGATCAAGGGTTGCAGGGAGCAGGGACAGAGAGGAGCTAGAGAGAATTACAAATGGACAAGAGGATACTTCTGGGGATTATGGATACGTTTAGTTTGATTTCAGTGAGGGCTTCATGTGCTGACACTTATCAAACTGTACATTGTAATTATGTGCGGTTTATTGTACCAGTTATACAACAGACTTTTTTTTTCCAAAACAGTTTCTACTACAGCTCGTTTAGTTTCAAACCTAACCCCAATAACTTAACTTGGTAATATACTTGTAATCTTTCAAAGAAGATCTGAGGTTGGGAGTGGTGGCTCACACCTGTAATCTCAGCACTTTAGAAGGCCTAGGCTGGAGGATTGCTTGATCCAGGAGTTCAAGATCAGCCTGGGCTACATAGCAAAACCATCTCTCTACAAAAAAGAAACAAATAAAAATTAGCAGGGCATGGTGCCATGCACCCATAGTCCCAGCTATGAGAAGGCCTCAGCAGAAGGATCATCACCTGAGCCCCAAAGGTCAAAGTTGCTATAAACTATAATCATGCCACTGCACTCCAGCCTGGGTGACAGAGTGAAACCCCTACTCAATTAATAAGTAAATAAATAACAAATAAGATTAGAAAGATTTGTAATCCTTCAAACTGAAGCCACAATAAACAGTTCTACCCAAGTCAGTTAAATTCACAGTTGCCACTGGCTCTCAATTCCCAACTGTCAATGAAAACTTTATCTGGTTCTGGCATCCAATCTTTCACCCAAAGTTCTAAATAGATCCATTATAAAAATTTTCTATGACATTCTATCAACCTGTTATGTCATAATGTGGTTAATTATGTTTAATATGGCTTAGGAATGCTTCACTCAAGTTCTTTGAAAATTGACAATTTGGCTGGGCTCGGTGGCTCAGCCTGTAATCCCACGCTTTGGGAGGCCGAGATGAGTGAATTGCCTGAGCCCACGGGTACAAGACCCACCTGGGCAACTTGGCGAGACTTCATCTCTACAACAAATCAAAAAAAATTAGCCGGGCGTGGTAGCGCACGCCTGTAGTTTCAGCTACTTGGAAGGATGAGGCAGAAGGATTGCCAGAGCTCAGCAGGTTGAGGCTGCGGTGGCCAGGAGCGGCCACTGCACGCCAGTCTGGCTGAGTGAGACTCCAACTCAAAAAAAAAAAAAAAGTTGACAATTTATCATGTCACTGCTCCACCACACTAGAATTATACTATACACTGCAATCACAACAAATAAAAAGATTGAGTGCCAGGTCAGACACGTGGCTCATGCCTGTAATCCCAGCACTTTGGGAGGCTGAGGTAGGAGGATCACTTCAGCCCAGGAGTTCAAGACCAGCAAAAAATTAGCCAGGCGTGATGCCACAAGCCTGTACTCCCAGCATTGAGAGGCTGAGGTAGGAGGATCTTCTGAGCCCAGGGAGTCAAGGTTGCAGTGAGCTGTGATCATGCCACTGCACTCCAGCCTGAGTGAAACTCCAAATTAAAAAAAAAAAGGTGCAGTTTGAAATGGCACTCCCAATACCCTGAAATTCCCATGACACTTGAGGGACAGACGAGACCTTCCCCCTCTCTCCCTTGAGAACCATCCCTTCTAAAGTGATTCTTCATAGAAATCCTTTAAATCCTGAGCTCCTCTAATGCATTTAAGACATGAGAGCACTATTCATAGCAGGATTCTAGCTCCAGGTCTACCACTTAACTACTCCCATGTGACTCAAGTTCTTTTACCTCCCTGGTTCTTTACCAGAAAAACCAACACAAGCCGGGCTCAGTGGCTCAACCTGTAATCCCACGCCTTTAGGAGGTTGAAGTGAGTGAATTGTCTGAGCCCATGGGTTCGAGACCTGCCCAGGCAACTTGGTGAGACCTCATCTCTACAATAAATCAAAAAATTAGCCAGGCATGGTAGCACGCGCCTATAGTTCCAGCTACTCGGAAGGCTGAGGCGGAAGGATCACCGGAGCCCAGCAGGTAGAGGCTGCAGTGGCCGGAAGTGGCCACTGCACTCCAGTCTGGATGACAGAGTGAGACTCCGACTCAAAAAAGAAAAGAAAAGAAAAACCAACACAACCTGTATCCACAGTAGCTCAGAGATGCAGTGAATGAGAATCATCAAATAGCAAAACAAAATGCAGCTTGGTGAATGGTAAGTGCAAAATATCTAAGGAGGCAGGTGATGAGCTAGGATCACACATCCAGGTCTGAACTCCAAGGTCACCATGTCTTCACTAGGTCTCACTCAGTTCCCTCATCTATAAGTGGAGGTTACAACCTACACACTTACAGGTTTAAGAAACTCTTGGCACACACTAACTGTGGCAATGAAATGTTTTTCTATTAATAATTTTCTGGAGAAGGCCCAACAGGGAAACTGATTCACTCCTAGGTTTCTAACGTTGCCTCTACTGATAAGGCTTTAAAAGAAGCCAAGCCGGCTCGGTGGCTCAGCCTGTAATCCCGCACCTTGGGAGGCTGAGGTGAGTGGATTACCTGAGCCCGCGGGTTCGTGACCCGCCAGTGCAACTTGACGAGACCTCATCTCTACAGTAAATCAAAATCTAGCCGGGCGTGGTAGCACGCGCCTGTAATTCCAGCTACTTGGAAGGCTGAGGCAGAAGGATCGCTGGAGTCCAGCAGGTCGAGGCTGCGGTGGCCGGGAGCGGCCACTGTACTTCAGTCTGGGTGACAGAGTGAGACTCCAACTAAAAAAAAAAAAACAAAAAAACAAAATAAAATAAAAAAATAAAAATAAAAGAAGCCAACCAGGCATGGCTCGGTGGGGTTCTGCCTCTAATCCCAGCACTTTGAGAGGCCAAGATGAGTGGACTGCCTGAGCCTGCAGGTTCAAGACCAGCGTGGGCAACTTGGCAAGACCTCATCTCTTCAATAAATCAAAAAAATTAGCTGGGTGTGGTAGCATGCCTGTAGCTGCTACTTGGAGGTGAAAGGATCACTGGAGCCCAGCAGGTCAACGTTGGGGTAGCTGTGAGCGTGCCACTGCACTTCAGCCTGGGCGACAGTGAGACTCCAACTCAAAAAACAACAAAAAAGAAGCAGTCAATCAGAGCCATGGTTGAGGAAACCCAGGCAGTATACTCATTGCAGTCTACCAAAGAAGCAATCCCACTTTTAACTCTATGACTGCAAAACACAGTAATGGGAGAGCCCATTCGAGAACCACCCATCCCCAAAAGCAAGTTAATCTTTGCAGGCCAGTATCTTTTCCTAACCATTAATAAAAGCAAAGAACCAAGTGAAAGCAGAGAGCCTGGGCAGCGAGACCTCATCTCTACAATAAATCAAAAAATCAGCCGGGCGTGGTAGCGCATGCCTGTAATTCCA
>NW_007251248.1:54380-57451 GCF_000164805.1 Carlito syrichta
GAGGCTGCGGTGGCCGGGAGCAGCCACTGCACTCCAGTCTGGGTAACAGAGTGAGACTCTGACTCAAAAAAAATAAAAAAATAAAAATAAAAGCAAAGAACCAAGTGAAAGCAGAGCCCCGGCTGCAAGCATTCATTCCGATGTGTAATCCAGAGCCCCTGCTCTAATCTGGAGCTCAATCTGATGTGCCTCCCCAATCCTTTTTACCAAGCATGAAATCACCCTTTAAAATACAGCAAACACCAAATCATTACAAAGCATCGAGAGTCTGGCTTAAATAACACAGATCAAATGACTGTTGAGTAAGTGGTTACCAGGGTAGAATTATGAAAGCAGTAAAGTGCCTGGGAGTCACAACGGCCTCCCCTAGAGTATTTAAGTTCCTTAACCAGAGTTTTCATTGTTTTGTTTTGTTTTTTTATGTTGTCTTGATTGTAAAACGGAGTCATCACTAACCGTACTTTCTAAGGAATCCATGCTAAGTATACATTTTTCAAATAACCAATTCATCTGTTTTTTGATTCAGACACAAAATTACACAGGAAAGGGAGTAGGATAAGCCACAGACTGTATATATCCATGGTACAACCGTTATTGCAAATTTAAAAAAGAAATTCAGACCTAAGCCTATATATTCCCCTAAAATAAATCTTTCCCCCAGACTAAATATACCCTAATTCTGGATCTCGAATGACTTTAAACGGACTAGATTTCTCATCAAAACAAAGCAAATCCTCTCACACCCAGGAGAGAAGTAACTGCAAAAAAAATGATTTTCAGGCCAGGTGCGGTGAGTGGCTCAGCCTGTAATCTCAGCACTTTGAGAGGCCAAGGAGAGGGGATTGCCTGAGTTCGGGGGTTCGGGACCAGCCTGAGCAACTTGGTGAGACCTCGTTTCTACAATAAATCACAAAAACTAGCAAGGCATGATGGTGCGTGTCTGTAGTTCCAGTTACTTGGAAGGCTGAGGTGGAAGGATCGCCTAAGCCCAGCAGGTTGAGGCTGCGGTGGCTGTGAGCATGCCACTGCACTACAGCCTGGGCCACAAGAGTGAGACTCCAACTCAAAAAAACAAACAAAAAACGATTTTCAATCAGGGTTCTCAATCTTGCCAGCTGCCTTTTTTTTTTGAGTCAGAGTCTCACTCTGTCACCCAGGCTGGAGTACAGGGGCACTCCAGCCTGGAGCTGCTCATGGCCACAGCAGCCTCAATCTGCTGGCCTCAGGCGATCATTCTGCTTCACTCTTCCAAGTAAGCTAGAACTACAGGTGTGCACCACCACTCCCAGCTAATATTTTGATTTATTGTAGAGAGAGAGAGAGCTCCCGCCAAGTTGCCTGGGCTGGTCTTGAACCCCTGGACTCAGGCAATCCTCTCACCTCCACCTCCCAAAGTGCTGGGATTACAGGTGGTAGCCACCCCACCCGGTTTCACTGCCTTTTTGATCTACCATATACTCCACTCCTAGTGGAGGACAGAGGCCACAAGAACCAAGTTTCTATTTTTCTCCCATTTCTTAAAGGCTTTCAAGATAAAAATTCAGATTACTTAGCCTGAAATTCATTGTCTGCAGCTGGTATCAGTGCGCCAACCTAAACACTACTGCAACTTCTGTCCTTTATAAAGTCTCTGGTCTTTGGATATTCTCCTCTTGGCCTCTCCCCAGCCATCATCATCTCCATCACCTCCACACTCTTCTTCCAAGAAGAACAACTCCCTGCCCCCAGCAGGTGTGGGTGGTCACCTCTTCCAGGCTCCCTTACTCTGCAACTCCACTTCACTTCTATCACAGCATAATTGCTCACTACAAAGATGTTAATGGCCTCCCCACTCCACTCTGGGCAAGGGCACTAGAGAGTTTTGCTTTAAGAACTTTGTAAAGGAAAAAAAAAATTTCCACAGACCCCATGAAAATGATCTAAGTGTTGCCAGCTCCCTAAAGTATCCTCTACTATGCCAGGAGTAAACTTTGAGGTTCTTTCCAACAACTATTTTATCTCTAAAACTTTCAGGTTTTAACAGTCCGTGTAAATTTGTCAAATGACTCAGTCACAAAATGACTATTTGAAAATGGACAGTGAAAAACGGAGTATTTAGAAAATGTACCCCAGACGCTATAATCTATAACTAATTCAAGCTCTCACCTAGCAAACTTACAGGAAATACAATTAGCTTAAAGCCCCAGGCTCCCCTAGACAGACAAGCAAAAAATATCGAAATAAATCTATCCCTTTCCAGAGTCTTCAAGTGTCAGAAATAATAAGAGGAAGGTTCTGTCTTGATTTCCAAGGCCCAGTTACCACGGTACTTTGTTTCTCTCCACTGAAGGAGAAACGGAATCTGGAATTTTTTCCAGATTTGCTGTCTAACAACACTACAGCTAGCACTTAGTGAACGGTCGTTAACGTCAAGTGCTTAACCACATTCACTTCTGATCCCCATAAACTAAAATACGAGAGGGGCAAATTCACAGAGAAGTACAGGAGATCCGGCATCACCGGGGGCTGGGGGGAGAGGCGCAGGGGGGAAGTCAGTGTTCACCGGCTACAGCTTAGGACGACGAAACGCTCCGGATGGGAATAGTGGCGACGGCCGCACCACACTGCGAGTGCTCTCGGTGCCGCTGACTTGCATGCACACTTAAAAACGATTCAAGTGGCAAGAGCAACGCTGTGCGTATATTACCTTGTCTTGCGGGAAACCCAGCGTGTGCCCAGGCTTCCCCTCCCCTCCTCTCCCCCAGCAACCGGATTCGGAATCGGTGAGCTTCACGGGGGGCACGGGCGGGCGTCCCCTCCTGTAGGGAAACGCGAAAGCCCGGGAGGCGACACCGAGCCCCGAGCAGGACTCGACGGCGGGGGAGCCCGCCTAATAGAAGAATGAGCAGCCTCCGCGACGCACGGAAGTGGGTGCCCCCCCCTTGTTTGTTTGTTTCCCAGGGCGAACCCGGAGCAACCGATCCGTTCTCCCCACTGATACCTACCTCCTGCGCACCTGGGGGAGAGGCGCGGGAAGCGGCGAGAGACGCGGGCCGGGGCGGTTCCGAGAGAAGCGCTTCTCGCGGGGAGGG
>NW_007251248.1:58278-78083 GCF_000164805.1 Carlito syrichta
GTCTGCGCGCGCCGCTGCCGGTTCGTGCCCCCCGGCCACGCCCCTACTCCGGGCCACGCCCCTTCCGCGCGCAGGCGCGGACCGGCCCCCGTAGATTTATTCATTCCCGAGGCCAACTTGGGTTAGGCGGGTGCTCGTGCCGACCGCCCTCGAGGTTCGGTACGGGCGTTGTCACCCCACCCACCCCCCTACACACGCCCGGACCTAATCACTCAACTTTCTGTCACCAGAGCTGGGGCAGAGGGGCAGTGAAAGTTCTGTCTGGGGGGATCCTGGAAGGTTTACAGGAATTTAGACAGGCTAACACCAGACCAAACCTTTCTTCTCCATGTAATTGAAAGTTATTAGGAGAGACTTGGGCGGGGCGCGGTGGCTCACGCCTGTAATCCCAGCACATTGGGAGGCCGAGGCTGGAGGATCGCTTGAGCCCGGGAGTGCGAGACCAGCCCCGGCAACATAGCGAGACCTCATCTCTGCTGTAAAAAAAAATAAAAATAAAAAAATTAACTGGGCGTGGTGGTGCGCGTCTGTAGACCCAGTTACTCAGAAGGCTGAGGCAGAAGGATCGCTTGAGTCCAGGAGTTCCAGATGAGCCTGGGCAACATAGTGAGACCTCGTCTCTACAAATAATTAAAAAATTAGGCGTGGTGGCACGCCCCTGCAGTCCTAGCTATTTGGGAGACTGAGGCGAGAGGATTCCCTGAGGCCAGGAGGTCGAGACTGTGGTGAACCATGATCGTGCCACTGCACTCCAGCCTGGGTGATAGAGTGAGACCTCGACTCAAGGTTAAAAGGGGGGGCGCGCTGGGCGCAGTGGCTCACACCTGTAATCCTAACACTTTGGGAGACAAGCAAGAGGAAAGAGGATTGCCTGAGCCCAGGAGTTCCAGACTAGCCTGGGCAACATACTGAGAGCTTGTCTCTACAATAAAGTAAATAGCCAGGTGTGACAGCACGCGCCTATAGTCCCAGCTACTCAGGAGGCTGAGGCCAAAGGATCTCTTGAACCCATCAGATAGAGGCTGTGGTAGCTGTGAGCCTGGGCAACAGAGTGAGACCTCGACTCAAAAAACAAAAACAAAACAAAAAAGACTTGTCTTAAAAAAAAAAAAAAAGAAGCACTGGTCTCGGTGGCTAAGCCTGTAATCTCAGCACTTTGGGAGGCCCAGGCAAGTGGATAGCTTGAGCCCGCGGGTTTGAGACCAGTCCGGGCAACTTGGTGAGACCTCATTTCTACAATCAATCAAAAATTAGCCGGGCATGGTAGTGCACACCTGTAGTTCCGGCTACTCAGGCTACTCGGAAGGCTGAGACGGAAGGAACTCCAGAGCCTAGCAGGTCGACGCTGGGGTCGTGAGTGTGCCACAGCACTCCAGACTGGGCAACTGAGTGAGACTCCGACTCAAAAAAAAAAAAAAAGAAAAAGATGAAGAATAGATTTGCAGAGGAATCGGTCTTCTCCTCTCATGGTGGCATTCTGGATCATCTGTACATCATCTCCAAGGGCACCACGATTCAGAGTTGGATTGGGGAGAGATAGGTGCCAGACTCCAAGGGGCAGCAGAGCGATGTGCTTGGGTGTGACCATGCGCTTCTGCAGACCATCAGTCACCCAGTGCCTACGAGGCCCTGCCCACCTCTCTGACCTCCCGCCCCTCAGACTCTGCTCCAGCCACATGGTCCTTCTTGATTCTCTTCCTACCAGCCAAGCAGGTTCTGGCCTCTGGGCCTTTCTGCTTTGCTGTTACCTCCACTCTCACAGCCACACTGGCTTCCCTTCAGCCTTGCAGTCAGGGCAGAAAGAGATTTTCTTGCTTTTCTTGCTCTACATACCAGGCAGGGATTCATGCAGAAAACAGACCTTGAGTGAGTGATCCCCCTGCTCTGAGCCTCAGTTTGCTCAGCTACAAATCTGTTTAATAAGAAACCCTCAGGCCAGGCGCAGTGGCTCATGCCTGTAACCCCAGCACTCTGGGAGGCCGAAGCAAGAGGACTGCCTGAACTCAGGGGTTCAAGACCAGCCTGGGCAACTTGGCGAGATCTCGTCTCTACAATAAATCAAGAAAAATTAGCTAGGCATGGTGGCACATGCCTGTAGTTCCAGCTACTTGAGTTTTTTGTTTTTTTCTTTTTTCTTTTTTTGAGTTGCAGTCTCACTCCATCACCCAGGCCGAAGTGCAATGGCACACTCACGGCCACCCCAGCGTTACCTGCTGGACTTCAGCGATCCTTCTGCCTCAGCCTTCCAAGTAGCTGGAACTACAGGTGTATGCTACCACACCTGGTTAATTTTTTATTTATTGTAGAGATGAGGTCTCACCAAGTTGCCTGGGCAGGTCTCGAACCTACAGGCTCAGGCAACCCACTCACTCGCCTCAGCCTCTCAAAGTGCTGGGACTACAGACTTGAGCCACCAAGCCCGGCCAGTTCCAGCTACTCGTAAGGCTGAGGTGGAAGGATCACCTGAGCTCAGCAGGTTGAGGCTGCAGTGGCTATGAGCATGCCATTGGCTTCAGCCTGGGCGACAGAGTGAGACTCTGACTCAAAAAACAAAACAAAGACAGAAACAAACCCAGAACTCACCTTTGAGGGTGGCCAAGAGCTCTTACATATGAAAAGCTCAGGCACACAGAAAGCACTCAGGAAGTCGGCGCTGTTATTAGTATGACCATATCCTGCACCTGAGTCTTCCTGGAAGGTGGGCCACAAACCTCAGCACTGGGGCAGTGCAGACCTGGGGTCATCCCAACTGTACTTTCTACAGCCTTCTATCTTAGACAAAGGCTTCACTGCCCTGGGTCTCAGTCTTCTCACCTGTAAAATGAAAGTGATAACCACTCCTTCCCCCCAAGGGTGGTAGCAAGAGTCAGAGGAGGGGAGGATACCTGTGAAGACTCAAAACTGACCTTTATTCATAGTGACCTTTCATGAGTGTGGACCTTGTCACCATTAGTTATCAGTGATCTGGCCTGTGGTAGATGCAAAGTAGAAATTGGTTTTTGTTGTTGTTGTTGTTTTTTAGTTGGAGTCTCACTCTGTCACCCAGGCTGGAATGCAGTGGCAGTGGCAGGCTCATGGCCACTGCAGCCTCGACCTGCTGGACTCAGGCAAACCTTCCACCTCAACCTTCTAAGTAGCTGGAACTACAGGCGTGCACCACCACATCTGAGTAATTTTCCTTGATTTACTGCAGAGACGAGGTCTCGCCAAATTGCCCAGCCTGGTCTCAAACCCCTGGGCTCAGGCAATTCTCTCGCCTCCGCCTCCCAAAGTGCTGAGATTACAGGCATGAGCCACTGCACTCGGCGATCACTGTACTTATTTACTTTAAAAATCATTCCTTATATAACCCTGCTACCTGCTCCTTCCTTGGAAACTCAGACTTTGCTTCTCCCTGTGGGTGTTATAACACATCCCTCAAAACAGACATCCTAAGTGTTTTTTTTAAACCTCTGAATGGTCCCTCCCTCTGAGGCCTCAGTTCAGAAACATTAACTGACAAGTTCATTTTGTCCAGCAAGAGCTCCTTTTATTCATTCGGGGTGGGCTTTTGAAACGCAGTGCAACTTTACAAAGTTGAGGGTGCCGGAAAGCAAGCCTGCCAGGTGCAGAGAAGCGCGAGAAGCTTGCTGGAACCTTCCAGCCCAAAGGGCACCCTTGACACCCTGGCCACAGCGGCCAGCCCAGAAGATGCCAAGTGGACCTCAGAATGAGATCAGGGTGCCTGCTCTGTGTGAAGCTCAGGACCATGTCCATCTGTCCTTGTCATGTCCAACAGTGTGCAAAAAAAAAAAACGGAAAATATCTTCACGCAGGGTCACAGGCTTCGCATGACTCCCTTGGCCTGAGAAGCATCTGGCTGTGTGGGAAGCATCAGGGAGCTTCCGTCCTTCCGAATGCCAGGGCATGCCGGCTACCTCTGGCCTCTCGGAGGCAGAGCCCTGGCGGCCCAGCCTTCATACTGGCGTCTCCTCTGCCACCTTCTTCAGGAGTCCAGCTGCCATTGGAGAGTGCGGGCGCCCCTCGGAGCCGTCTGCTCCCCGGATCTTCAGGCGTACTTTCTGGTTGGTCCTCCTCCACTCGGAGTACAGCTGGCAATGGTAGCGGAAGGAGACCTGCAGGAAGTCTTGCTGTGAGCGGGCAGGCCCAGAAGGCCTCCGCCCCCAGGAAGGCACGTGGGCCCCCATGGCACCCGCACTGGTTCAACCAGGGCTTCCAGAAGCAGAGCCGCATCTAGGCATTTCTCACACCCGAAAAGGAGACACGCCCCACCATCCTTCAGAGTACTACAAGATGAGGGCCCCCACCCCACGGGGAGCAAGGGACTCCTTTTCTGCTCCTTGGTGGGAAGGGAGGGATACAGCCTCTTGGAAGGGAGTCAATGTCAATCAGGCACACAACTACCAAAACTTGGAAGCCACCAAGACTCCCTCACTAGGTGAATTTATAAATAGTGGTGCAAACAGTGGACTATTATTCAGCACTAAAAACCAATGAGCTCTAGGGCCATCCCTGTAATCCCAGCACTTAGGGAGGCTGGGGCAGGAGGAGTCCAGGAGCTGGAGACCAGCTTAGGCAACACAGCAAGACCTCATCTCAACAACAACAACAAAAAAGAAAATTAGCTGGGCGTGGTCCCGGCTACTCAGAAGGCTGAGGCAGGAGGCTGAGGTGGGAGGCTGGCTTGAGCCCAGGAGTTCAAGGCAGCAGTGAGCTATGGTCACACCACTGCACTCCAGCCTGGGTGACAGAGCCAGACTCTGTCTCAAAAAAAAAAAAAAAAAAAAAAGGAATGAAATGAGCTCTCAAGCCATGGAAAGATGTGGAAGGTCAGGTGCAGTGGCTCATGCCTGTAATCCCAACTACTTGGGAGGTTGAGACAGGGGGCTCACTTAAGCCCAAGAGCATGAGATTAGCCTGGGCAACATAGCAAGACCCTGTCTCAAAAACAAACAAACCAAACAAAGGACAAGGAGACACCTTAAACACATATTACTAAGTGATAGAAGCCAGTCTGAAAAGGCTACATACTCTCTGAATCCAACTATAAGACACTCTGAAAAAGGCAAAACCACCAACAGTAAAAGGCCAGTGCTTTCTAGGGGCTGGGAGAAGGAGAGAAGGAGGGAGAAATAGGTGAAACACAGAGAATTATTATTAGTAGTAGTAGTATTGTTATTATTTTAGTCAGAGTTGCACTCTGTTCCCCAGGCTGACACACTCATGGCCACCATAGCCTCAACCTGCTAGGCTCAGGTGATCCTTCTGCCTCAGCCTTCCAAGTAGCTGGAATCACAGGCATGCGCCACCCTACTGGCTATTTTTTTATTTTATTTTATTGTAGAGACAAGGTCTCGCCAAGTTGTTCAGACTGATCTTGAACCCCTGAGCTCAGGCAATTGCCTCTTGCCTTGGCCTCCTAAAGTACTGGGATTATAGGCCTGAGCCACTGCACCAGGCAGCACAGAGGATTTTTAGGGCAATGAAACTACTTTGTATGATACAGTACTATAATAAGATACATGTCATTATATATCTGTCCAAACCTATAGAATGTACAACCCCAAGAATGAGCCCTCATGTGAACTTGAACTTGGGAGATAAGGATGTGTCTATAAAATTTCATTTATTATAACAAATGTACCCCTCTGGTAATGGCAATTGATCTGAAGAGGGTGCATGTGTGTTGGGGATGTTATATAGGAACTCTCTGTACTTTCTTCTCAATTTTACCATGAATCTAAAACTGCTCTAAAGAATAGTCCCTTAAAAAAATTTAAAAATAGGATCAAGCACGGTGGCTCATGCCTGTAATCCCAGCACTTTGGGAGGCTGAGGTGGAAGGATCGCTTAAGCCTGGGAGTTTGAGACCAGCCTGGGCAACATAGCAAGACCCCATCTCTACAAAAAAATCAAAAAAATTAGCCAGGCAGAACAAAATTTTTTTTAAATAAATGTCAATTATTCATATCTTTTGACCAAGCAAGTTCTTTTTTTTTTTTTTTTTTGAGTCAGAGTCCCTGCTGTCTCCCAGGCTGGAGTGCAGTGGCACACTCACAGCTACCACAGCCTCTAGCTGCTGGGCTCAGGCAATCCTTCCGCCTCAGCCTTCCAAGTAGCTGGAACCACAGGCGTGCACCTCCACGCCTGGCTAATTTTTTAAAAACTTATTGTAGAGATGAGGTCTCACCAAGTTGCCCAGGCTGGTCTTGAACCTGTGGACTCAGGCAATCCTCTTACCTCTGCCTCCCAAAGTGCTGGGATTACCGGCATGAGCCACCGTGCCCGGCTCAAGCAAGTTCTTAAGAAACATTTGCGCAGGCAGGGCCCAAAACACTGTTCATAACAGAAAAAAAAAGAAGGGAAAAAAATGTATTGGAAAGAATCCCAGTGTCTGTCAAGAGGGGTGGGTTAAATAAATATGGTACACACATACAATGACTGTCTGCTGGTGCTGCCTTATTGGTTTTTTAAAGGATACCAGCAAAGTGAAAACAAGCAGATGGCAAAACAGTAGCTATGACTTCACCCTATTTTTATTTGTTATAAATGCTGGCAGATGCTTGGAAACTACTTATTGAGGAGGGGACACCCCCACAGCAGTCAACGGTGGTTATATCTGAGAGGTGAGATGGGAGGATGCTTTATCTCTCTGAGCAAGGGCTCTTTTTTGTTTTTTCCTTTCCTTCTGTATTTTTTTTTTAAGTCAACGTCTCACTCTGTAGCCCAGGCTGAAGTGCAGTGGCACAATCATGGCTCTCAGCAGCCTTGACCTCTTGGGCTCAGACAATCTTTCCACCTCAACTTCCCGAATAGCTGGGACTACAGGCATGCACCACCATGCCTGGCTAATTTTTTTGATCTTTTTTTGATTTTTTTGATCTTTTGACCAGGTCTAGTTATGTTGCCCAGGCTGGTCTGGAGCTCCCAGGCTCAAGCAGTTCTCCTGCCTTGACTTCTCAAAGTGCTGGGATTACAGGCACGAGCCACTGCCTCCAGTTTTGTTTTGTTTTTTTTTAAAGACAGGGTCTAAGAGAAACAAAATAAAATAGGCCGGGCATGGTGACTCAAGCCTGTAATCCCAGCACTTTGGGAGGCCGAAGTGAGAGGACTGCCCGAGCCCAGGGGTTCGAGACCATCCTGGGCAACTTGGCGAGCCTTATCTCCACAATAAGTTCTAAAAAATTAGCCGGGCGGGGTAGTGCATGTTTGTAGTCCCAGCTACTTGGAAGACTGAGGCAGAAGGATCTTCTGAGCCCAGCAGGTCAAGGCTGCGGTGGCCATGAGCATGCCACCGCACTCTAGCCTGGGTGACAGTGAGACTCCAACCCCAAAATAAAAAATAAAAATAAATAAATTAAATAAAGACAAGGTCTGGCTGTCTCCCAGGCTGGCATGTCGTGGCCCTCTCATAGCTGGCCTCCTGAGTAGCTGGGACTGCACCAGCCACCTCCCCAGCCTTGGGCAAGGAATCTAGTGTCCGTCTCCGTATCTCTGTGTCGATCTCTCCGGCTCTCCCTCACTCAGTCCTGGGGGCTTGGCTCCTCCTTCTCCTCCACAATTTCTCTCTCCCAGTCTCCCCCCCGCCCCAACCCCTCATCTTGGGGGCTCTTGGATGAGGGATCCTGCACTCAGGACAAGGCTCACACCTGGCTCAGAATCTGAAGCTCCCCACAACGCGGGGTGAACTCGGGGGCCAGACGCAGAGGCAGCCAGGGGACCCCAACCCAAATCACGGGCCGGACCCCCGCCCGGCTGCTCCCGGGGGGGGAGGGCCCCGGACGCCCGCCCTGCGGCCGCAGCCACTCACCAGCGTCCAGAGGACGTAGATGGTGAAGAGGGCGATCGTGAGGGCGATGAGCCCCACGGCTTCGAGCCGGCTGTGTAGCCGGAGGTGGTCCTGGGCCCCGCGCAGGCACAGCCAGCCTGAGATGGCGGCCAGTGGCGTGATGAACAGGAAGCACACCATGTCGCAGCACAGCGTCCGCTTCTCTGTCCGCGGCCCGGGGTCCTTCAGCCACTGCACGGAGAGGGGATGGGGGAAGGGGGGCTGCTCCAACACTTACTGAGCCTTCAATGAGACGCTGGGCGGGCCCGCGCCCAGGATGCAGATGGGGAAACTGAGGCACGGGGGGGTGAACTCACACGGCTAGGTGATCCACAGAGCCCAGACTGGAACCCCGGAGGTCTCACTTCAGGGCCTGAGTCCCCTGGGCTGACATGCTACTACGGTGGGCCGCCCCCAGACGAGCGGACATTCTGATGGGTGGGACCAAACCCCTCCCCCACCACCCCCTCTCAGGGATGAGACCCGCAAACCCCATGAAGAGTGGGGGAGACCGCACTCCAGGCTGCGGGAACCACAGATGCAACAAGGCCTTGAGGTGGGAGTGTGCAGCCTAGACCAGGCATGGGGGGGGCATGAAGACGGAGGGCAGAGCGCGAGGCGGGCAGGCTGGGGCTGGATCGCCCTGTCACCACTCTTGCGAGAGCCTGGCTCCCAGGAGGGCCAGGGGCTTCTCTGGGGCTCTGGATGGTGACCCTGACTGCTCTGTGGCCTCAGGGCTGGACTCTGCCTGTCACACTTCAGCCCGGTGACACCCACCCTGCAGTTCCCCAGCTGCCCCACACCAGGCTGGGGTGAGAGGAGACCGGTGGCCTCCAAGGGAGACACCCATCGCGCCCCCGAGGGTGGCAGGGAGGGCACCCCCCATGCCTGGAAATGCCCTGTCTCGGTGCCAGTTCCCCACACTCAGGCTAAGTCTAAGCTCCTGGATGTGGCCCACAAAGGCTGCTGAGGCCGCTGCCACCACCACCCACTCAGGCTTTACCAAGAACACCAAGCTTTTCTGCTCCAGGGCCTTTGCACCTGCTATGTCCTCTGCCAGGATGGCCCTTCCGGGCTCTTTGCATCCCTTCAGCCTCAGCTTGGGGGTTCACCTCCTGCGGAGGCCTCGCCTGACCCAAGTGGTTGCCTCATTCATGCCCCGCCCCCAACATTTTCCTTGTAGCACTGCTGCTCCCAGCAACCAGCTGCTCCATTGATTGACGTCGGCCATATGTGTCTTGTTGGTGGCTGGGTCCCCAGTGCCTAACAGAATGCTGGGCCCAGTGCACATGCTCAAGAAAGATGTGCTGGTGAGAAAGTGAGTCAGTGCAGGGATGGGGTAGCAGGTTTGGTGGGTAGAACTCCAGGCTGGGCCCCCTGCCCGGGTCAGCAGAATCTACCCTGGCTGTGGGGAGGGCAGCCTATGGAGAAGCTGCCTGCCTGTTCCCCGGAGTCCCTCAGGGCAACCCCGCCTTCTGGCTCGGGCCTGATCTCAGACGCCCACAGGTACCTCTGTGAGGGGCCGGGGCCGCTTCTCCACTGCAAACTCCGTGTGGCACAGTTCACAGTAGCTGGTGTTGGACGAAGACAGCCACCTCTCCAGACAGCTCTTGTGCACGGCGCCCAGTGTGCCAGTGCAGCCACACGGGGACAGCAAGCTCTCCCCATTCGCTCCCTCATGGCAGATCCGGCAGAAAGGACCATCACTGGACACAGAGATAGACCCATGAACAATGACCAGGCTTCCGATCTACACCTACTTCACTATCCACTGGAGCACAAGCTCACTGTTGGCCCCATGCTGCCACTTGGTGAGCTCCTACTTACCCTTCAATGCCCACCTTCAAATGTCCTCTCCTTTGGGAAGACTTCCCAGACTCCCACAGGTATAGTGATGTGCTCTCTTCCTCATACTTGCCCCCAAAACGTCCTCACCAAATTTTCCTAAAATACTACCTTAATTCTCCTTGGTAACTAACTACCCCACTCTTTTTTTTTTCTTTCCTTTTCTTTTTTTTGAGTCAGGGTCTCACTCTGTCACCCAGGCTGCAGTGAATTGGCATCATCATGACTCACCTCAGCCTCCCGAGTAGCTAGGACTACAGGTGTGTGCCATGATGCCCAGCTAATTTTATTTATTTATTTATTTATTTATATTTTATTTTTTTTTTGAGTTGGAGTCTCACTGTCGCCCAGACTGGGGTGCAGTGGCCGCTCCCAGCCACCACAGCCTCGACCTGCTGGGCTCCAGCGATCCTTTCGTCTCAGCCTTCCGAGTAGCTGGAATTACAGGCACGCGCTACCACGCCCGGCTGATTTTTTTGATTTATTGTAGAGATGAGGTCTCGCCTGCCCAGGCGGGTCTCGAACCCGTGGGCTCAGGCCATCCACTCACCTCAGCCTCCCAAAGGCGCGGGATGACAGGCTGAGCCACTGAGCCCGGCCTAATTTTTTTTTTATTTTTTTAACTTTTTTTGTTTTTTTTTTTGAGTTGGAGTCACTCCGTCGCCCAGGCTGGAGTGCAGTGGCACGCTCACAGCCACCCTAGCATCAACCTGCTGGGCTTAGGTGATCTTCCACCTCAGCCTTCCAAAAAGCTGGAACTATAAGTGTGCGCTACCACACCTGGCTATTTGTAGAGGCAAGATCTCGCCAAGTTGCCCGGGCTGGTCTCGAACCCACGGGTTCAGGCAATCCACTTGTCTCGCGGCCTCCCAAAGTGCTGGGATTACAGGCTGAGCCACCGAGTCCAGCATTTTTTTTTTTTTTAATTTTTGTAGAGATGAGGCCTCGCTACATTGCCCAGGCTGGTCTCAAATTCCTGGGTTCAAGCGATCCTCCTGCCTCAGCCTCCCAAAGTGCTAGGACTACAGGCATGAGCCATCATGCCTGGCCAAACTACCCTACTCTTAGCCCTTGGTCCTTAAGAACAAGGGCAGAGCTAACACCCCTCATGACCTCAGACCTGAACAATCAGAACACCACACAGCCCTGGTCACGGGGACTGGCTCAGGAAAGGGCTTGTGCGACAATGTCAGAACCCCTGAGAATTAGTTGCTGGAATTCTTTTTTCCCCTTAAGCTCCTTGCTTATGTAGCAAGGCTGACATAAGCCTAGGGCCGCTCACAGTTGCCTAGTCTCCACATGGAGCCTGAGAATGATGCCAACACAGAGGAAAGCAGAGCTGAGAGACAGGAAAAGGTGGATTCCCAAGGCATCAACAGAGGCCCTGGATCTAGCCACACCTGAAGGCCACACTGCTGGAGAAACCCATGTGTCCAGACAGAATGGCTTACCTGCTTCTCTGCTCTCGTGAAGGAGAAACAGACATAAGCATCCCCCTGCCAGACACAGTGGCTCATGCCTATATCCCAGCACTTTGGGAGGCAGAGACAAGAGGATTGCCTGAACTCAGGAGTTTGAGACCAGTCTGAGCAATATGATGAAACCTCATCTCTACAATAAATCAAAAAAATTAGCTGGGCATGGTGGTGCATACCTGTGGTTCCAGCTACTTGGAAGGCTGAGGCATGCCCGTGGTTCCAGCTACCTGGATCACCTGAGCCCAGCAGGTCGAGGCTGCAATGGCAGTGAGCAGGCCACTGCACTTCAGCCTGGGTGATAGAGTGAGACTCCGACTCAAAAAAAAAAAAAAAATGGCCGGGCTCAGTGGTTCAGCCTGTAATCCTGGCGCTTTGGGAGATCGAGGCGAATGGATTGCCTAAACCCGCAGGTTCGAGACCAGCCTGGGCAACTTGGTGAGACCTCGTCTCTATAATAAATAAAAAATTAGCCAGGCGTGGTAGCACGTGTGTGTAGTTCTAGCTACTTGAAAGGCTGACATGGAAGGATCGTCTGAGCCCAGCAGGTCGACACTGGGGTGGCCATGAGTATGCCACTGCACTCTAGCCTGGGCAACAGCATGAGACTCCAACTAAAAAAAAAAAAAGCATCCTGTCCCCAGAACATGGCCGTGGGAAAAGTCTCCAGCCCCAGCCCAGTCTCTGGGGATGCCGGTCCTTCCCAGGGCAGCTCAGGAGGCAGGGGGTGTGGCCTTATGGGTCCAGAGATTGCCCACCACATGAGTCATTGTTTTCCAAACATTTCTGCCCAGAAATCAGACTTCAGAGACACACAAAGAGCTCTTTTTCAGATAACACCAGTTTCCCCTTGGAAATTATTGTTTTCTCTCCTTTTCTCAGACTCTCCTCTTGCAGGGTGGGGCCTGGCTGCTTTAAAAAGGGCCCAACAGGTCGGGTGCAGTGGTTCACGCCTGAAATCCCAGCGCTTTGGGAGGTCTAGGTGCTTGAGCCCAGGAGTTAGAGACCAGCCTGGGCAACACAGTGAGACAAAAAAATCAAAAGAATAAATTAGGACCATTGTTTTGCTAAGCTCTGGTCTGGCCATGTAGCTCTTTGAGCAATGGCCATCATGTTTTCCTAACCTTTGGCTCCCTTCCTTACCTTAGGGAGGTGACTTTTCTCCCTCTTTCTAATTTACTTTGTAAGTAAATGATATTCCCAAACTATAAAAAAAAGAAGAAGAAGAAGAAAAGAAAAAAAAATTAGCTGGGGTTTGTGGCTTGCAACTCTAGTTCCAGCTACTCGGGAGACTGAGGCGGGAGGTCGAGGCTGTGGTGAGCCATGATTGTGCCACTGCATTCTAGCCTGGGCGACAGAGTGAGACCACGACTCAAAAAAATAAAAAGAAGAAAGTAAAAAGAGCCCAACAGGTTGCTCATTCTGCCTTCTTGCAGTCCTGTCCCTGGGTGGTATTTTCTCCTACAATGGTAAAAGGGCATGGCTGACCAGGCTCCTTTCCAGTTCCAAACCCTGATCCACCCTCCCCCTCAACACACACACCAAAAAAAAAAAAACAAAAAAACATTAACAGAAAAGGAATCTCTGATCCAGGAAGCAACTCGGAAATGGAAATGACCAGAGGAAGCTCTTGAGGAAGAGCTGTGTCCGTTTGGAGCTTGTTCTGGAAACCCAGAAAGACTCTGGAAGAGCAAGTTCAGAGAAAATTTAAAAAAAAAAACCAAAATTTAGTATTGATTGAGTATTGCTTGAGCACTCACTATGGACCAGGCAGTTTCAAAGAGTAGCATCTGGATGGATTTCTCTCATTCTCATAATGAGCCTGTGAGAAAGGTGCTATTTTTCTAAATTTTTATTGTATGGGCCAGGTGCGGTGGCTCACACCTGTAATCCCGAGCCAGGTGCGGTGGCTCACACCTGTAATCCCAGCACTTAGAGAGGCTGAGGTAGGAGAACTGCTTGAGGCCAGGAGTTCGAGACCAGCCCAGGCAACATAGTGAGATTTCGTCTCTACAAAAAATAAAAAAATTAGCCAGGTCATGGTGGTGTGCACCTGTAATCCCAGCTACACAGGAGATTGTGAGAGGGTCACCTGAGCCCAGGAGGTAGAAGCTATGGTAAGCTGTGATCATGCCATTGCACTCAGCCTGAGTGACAGGGTGAGACCATGACTCAAAAAAAACATTTTTTAAAAATTGTATTTATGGGGTCTTGCTATGTTGCCCAGGCTGTTCTCAAGCTCCTGGCCTCAAGTGATCCTCCCTCATCAACCTCCCAAAGTGCTGGGATTATAGGTGAGAGCTACCACACCCAGCAGAAGGTGCTATTTTTTTTTTTTTTTTTTTTTTTTTTTGATTTGGAGTCTCACTCCATCGCCCAGGCTGGAGTGCAGTGGCACGCTCATGGCCACCCCAGCATCGACCCACTGGGCTCCGGCAATCCTTCCGCCTCGGCCTTCCAAGTAACTGGAACTACAGGTGTGTGGCACCACACCCGGCTAATTTTTTAATTTATTGTAGATACGAGGTCTCACCAAGTCATCCAGGCTGGTCTCAAACCCATGGGCTCAGGCAATACTCTCACCTCAGCCTCCCAAAGTGCTGGGATTACAGACTTGAGCCACCAGGCCCAGGCAGAGGTGCTATTTTTGCCCTCATTTTACAGCTGGAGAAATGGAAGCATGGAAGAGTTCACTCATTAGTGCAAACTAACACAGCTCAGAGTCCAAGAAGCTGGAACTGGAACCAGGGAAGTCCTGATCCAGGACTGAAGCACCCTTGGCGGTCACGCTATGCCACACCACCTCCCTCAAATGATGCACAGGAGAAAAGGGCTTTGCTTGCGAAACTCCGGCAGGGAAAGAATGCAAAAGACATAGATGTGAAGGAAATGGGGAGAGAGTAAATAAAGAAACGGAGGCCCCAGGGAAAGGATAGTGGGAGGGAGGCCAGGTGGAAGGCCAGGATGCAGAGATGTTCAGGATAGCTCCCAAAAGGGGCTGGGTTCGCTCCCAGCCTGCAGGGCAGAGTCTGAGCCTTTGTGGACTGTTCTGGGCCCTGGAGGTGGCTCCTGGGCCTCCCTCGTTGACCTCTGTGGGTTTCAGAGTCTAGAAGTCTCTGCCTGCCTAGTCCCTGCCAACATTGCAACCACATGCCCCCAGGAATCAGGGTCACCATGGAGGCAAATGGAAGGTTTGATCTTTTTGATCATGGAACCAGCCAGGGTGCTGATGTGACATCTTGAGTCCCACTTTGGCTCTTGGATGGCAGAGGCTTACTAGAAGGAGGTGTTACAGGGCCAGAAGGGGACCCCAGTGACCTGCTGTGTGTGGCCTCAGCCAAGGCCGGCACCTCCCAGAGGCAGCGGGAGGAAGGATTTCCATTTATTCTTGGACAGACTGGCCGGGAGACTGGAAGGAAGGCCACAAGTCTGGATGTTGCCCTTTGGACAAACCCGCATTCTCTTTGTGAAGGACTGTTTTTATGTGGCCTCTAGCCTGGGAAGGTTTGGGTTGAGTTGCATCCAAAGATAGGGGGGAGGCCGGGCATGGTGGCTCACACCTGTAAATCCAGCGCTTTGGGAGTCCAAGGCAGAAGGATGCTTGAGCCCAGAAGTTCAAGACCAGCCGGGGCAACATAGCAAAACCTTGTGTCTACAAAATAATTAGCCGGGCGTGATGGCATGCACCTATAGTCCCAGCTACTCAGGAGGCTGAGGTGGGAGGATCCCTTGCACCCAGAAGTTTGAGACTGCAGTGAGCTATGATCACACCACATATACCAGCCTGCATGACAGAGACACTGACTCAAAAAAAAAAAAAACTTAGGCCAGGCACAGTTGCTCAAGCCTGTAATCCCAGCACTTTCGGAGGCCGAGGGGAGAAGATTGCCTGAGACCAGAGGTTCGAGACCAGCCTGGGCAACTTGGCGAGACCTCATCTCTACAATAAATCAAAAAATCAGCCGGTCATGGTGGCACGTGCCTGTAGTTCCAGCTCTCTGGAAGGCTGAAGAGGAAGGATCGCCTGAGCCTACAGTGGCTGTGGGCGTGTCACTGCATTCCAGCCTGGGCAACAGAGTGAGACTCCAACACACACACACACAAAAAAAACTTAAAATTAAATTAAAAAGCAAAGGCAGAGGGGAGAACAAGAAACAAGACCCTCAGGTCACCGAGCTCCTTCAGCAGGAGGCGCCGGCTAAGAGGCCGAGGAATAGGTCCAGAAGGGTTCTCTGGGCTCAAGGTGCCTGGCTGTCTTGGCCACCTGCGGTACCTTGGTTGGGCTGGACCCAAGAAAAGGTCCCTGATAAGCGGCTGCCATTGGCCATGACGGGAGAGGGAACAGTCAATCCAGAGGGGCTGCGCTACTGTCCTCACCCATCTGAGGGCGTGGCAGAGGTGGGTGGGACCTTGGTAAATGTCAGTTTTCCCCAGATGTAAGAAGGAAGGGAGAGGCAAGGTGGGGTCCACTCGCTCTGTCTGGGCCTTGCTCCTCAGGCCTCCCAGGCAAGGAGACTCCAGCTACAGTCAACCCCTGCCCCACACCTTGCCCCGGCAGTCCTGGCTGGGAAGCCTCTGAGCCCACCAAGGGTCCCCCTACTCTGGGCCGGGCTCTACCAGCTCAGATCCCTCTCTGCCTCCAAAGGGGTCTGATGGAGCTGGGGATGTCCACGCCAGCACCCTGCAGTATGCCCAGAAGGAACATATCCAACCTGATCTGGGTCCAGGAAGGCTTCCTGGAGAAAGTGACACCAGGCAAAGACTGAGATAGCGAGCAGCAGGCTGCTCTCCAGAGGGCCTCAGGGCTTCCGTCTACTTATTTTTATTTTTTTGTTTGTTTTTAAATTTTAATTCTTTATTTATTTTTTGAGTCAGGGTCTCACTCTGTTGCCCAGACTGGAGTGCAGTGGCACGATTGTGGCTACCACAGCCATGACCTACTGGGCACAGGTGATCCTTCCACCTAAGCTCCCTGAGAAGATGGGACTACAAATGCACACCACCACAGCTGGCTACATTTTTTTTTTTTTTTTTTAGTTGGAGTCTCACTCTGTTACCCAGACTGGAGTGCAGTGGCACGCTCCCGGCCACCACAGCCTTGATCTGCTGGGCTCTGGCGATCCTTCAGCCTCAGCCTTCCAAGTAGCTGGGACTACAGGCACGCGCTACCACGCTCGGCTAATTTTTTGATTTATTGTAGAGATGAGGTCTCGCCAAGTTGCCCAGGTGGGTCTCGAACCCATGAGCTCAGGCAATCCACTCACCTCAGCCTCCCAAAGCACAGGATTACAGGCCGAGTCACTGAGCACAACTTAATTTTTTTATTTATTGTACAGAGGAGGTCTTGCTAAGTTGCCCGGGCTAGTCTTGAACCCCTGGGCTCAGGCACTCCTCTTGCCTCCTCTTGCTGGGATTATAGGCGTGAGCCACCATGCCCAGCCTATGATTTTATTTTTAAATAAAAAAAATTCAGGCCAGGCACAGCAACTCACACCTGTAATCCCAGCACTTTGGGAAGTGGATGTGGGAAGATTGCTTGAGCCCAGGAATTCAAGACCAGCCTGGGCAACATAGTGAGACCTGTCTCTACAAAAAAGTAAAAATAAAAAAATCAGCTGGACGTGGTGGCGGGCGCCTGTAGTCCCAGCTACTTGAGAGGCTGAGGCAGAAGGATCACCTGAGTCTAGGAAGTTGAGGTTGTGGTGAGTTGTGATCGTGCCACTGCACTCTAGCCTGGGTGACAGAGTGAGACCCCAACTGAAAATATACATATATATTTAATTAATTCTGACATTTGCTACATCATGGATAGACCTTGAGAACATCATACTAAGAAACAAGCCGGACACAAAAGGACATATCCCATGAGATCCCATTCTTAGGAGGCCCGTGGAGTCGTCAAGTTCACAGAGAGACAAAGTAGCATGCGGGGGTGCCAGGAGCTGGGAAGGGCATGGGGAATAAGCATTTCATGGGGACAGAGATTTCATTTGTGAAGAGAAGCAAGTTCTGAAGATGATGGTGGTGATGGTTGTACAACCATGTGACTGTACTTGATGACCCTAAACTGTACATCTAGTGGTTAAGATGGTACATTTTATGTAATGTATATTTTATCACAATTTCCAAAATTTGGGGGAGAAAAGTTTATGAATTAAATTGTACCAGATAAACTTAACAGCTGGGTGTGGTGGCTCAAGCCTGTAATCCCAGAACTTTGGGAGGCCGAGGTGAAAGGATTGCCTGAGTCCAGGGGTTCTAGACTAGCCTGGACAACTTGGCAAGACCATGTCTCTACAATAAATCAAAAAATTAGCCAGGCGTGGTGTCACGTGACTGTAGTTCCAGCTACTTGGAAGGCTGAGGTGGAAGGATAGCCTGAGCCCAGCAGGTCGAGGCTGCGGTGGCCGTGATCATGCCACTGCACTCCAGACTGGGCGACGGAGTGAGACTGCAATTCAAAAATAAATAAATAAACTTAACGATAATTTGTAAAATTTGAAACACTGAAAAGAAAAACAACTCACTTCCCTAGCCAAGCAGGTGGCTATTTTAAATCTAAGTGAGTTAAAATGGATTAAATGTGGGTGAGGTTTCCTTAAAACGCTTTTCCTTGGAACTGATCACAAGTTGGGGAACCAAGCAGATTCAGCTTACAGAAGGGTCTGGAAGGCCAGGGCCAAGTTTGAAGTAGATTTATGGACAGCCTACAGAGTGTTGAATGAACTCCCTTGCAGGCACTTCATGTGGACCACGGCATCACATTCTCAGAACAACCGGTGAGGAAGGTTGTTCCCATTTCAGAGGTACAGTGGTGGGTCGGCCCAGAGTGATGGCTCACACCTGTAAGCCCAGCACGATGAGAGGCCAAGGCAGGAGGATTGCTTGAGCCCAAGAATTTGAGGTTGCAGTGAGCTGTGATGGAGCCACTGCACTCCAGTCTGGGTGACAGAGTGAGACTTCATCTTAAAAAAAAAAAAGATAGCCGTGCTCGGTGGCTCAGCCTGTAATCCCGTACCTTTGGGAGGCTGAGGTGAGTGGATTGCCTGAGCCCACAGGTTCGAGACCCGCCTGGGCAGCGAGACCTCAACTCTACAGTAAATCAAAAAATCAGCCAGGCGTGGTAGCGCATGCCTGTAATTCCAGCTACTCGGAAGGCTGAGGCGGAAGGATCGCTGGGGCCCAGTAGGTCAAGGCTGCGGTGGCCAGGGGCGGCCACTGCACTCCAGTCTGGGCGACAGAGTGAGACTCCAACTCAAAAAAAAAAGATATACTAGGACAGGAGTAACTTATCCCAGATCACTCCAGGAAAGAGAGGCATCCACGCAGGACCAGAGCCCAGGCACTAGGAGTCCACAGCCTCCATTCCTAGCCTCTCCCTAGGCTGCCTCCCCAAAGTATGAGGTACCCGCCAACTGACCTTGAGATTTTGCACGATAACTTGAAATTATGGCTTTTTCTGAAGACTCAGCCCTGGCCAGCCTTGCCCTCTGTTTCCACATGATGATTATTGTCTGGGCCCTTTCCCTTGTATATTTACCCACCTGACCTCTCTAGATGGCTGGACTTCTGACCCCAGGCTGGGAGGAAATCACTGGGCCCAGACAGAAGAGGGAGCAAAGGTCAAGACACCTACCCAGTCCCCACTCACCTCGGTGTATCCAAGGCCCGGATGACAGTTGAAAGGAGCCGGCCATCCCTCGAAGTCACCTGCGCCACGTACTGGGGTGGCCCGAGGCCCGTGGCCTCCAGGACCTTGGAGAAGGCAGGGCTGCCAGAGCAGTCACACAGGGAGCCAGGAAGGTGGCAGCAGTCACCCGTCGTCATGGCCACAGGGAGCCTGTGTCCTCAGGGCCTGAGGCCCATGATCCCAAGAGCCTGGGGAGAGGCCAGCAGGGAGGGGAAGGGCAGGGTTAGTGAGCCCAGCGGACTGGGGGCGGAGTTTCCTCTTGTCATGGCTCTAGGGATCATGGGCAAGTACTTGCGTCTTTGAGCCTCAGTTTGCCCAGTCTGTAAAGTGGGGCTTTGCGGGGCCAGTGAGGATTGAGATAATGCATGAAACTCAGCACAAGCCTGGCACACTGTGGCGGCTTCTGCTGTATCATCCTTCGTGTTCCTAAGAAAAGTTAGGCTTGTCTGAGCACGGTGGCTCATGCCTGTAACCCCAGCTAATCGGAAGGCTGAGCGAGCAGGAGGATCACTTGAAACCAGGAGTTCGAGACCAGCCTGGGCGACAGAGTGAAACCCCATCTCTACAAAAAATGAATAATTTAGCCGGGCATGAGCGTCTGTGGTCCCAGCTACTCCGGAAGCTGAGGTGGGAGCATCACTGGAACCCAGGAGTTCGCAGCTGCAGTGAACTCTGATTACACTCCAGCCTGGGTAGCAGAGGGAGACTCTATTTCAAAAAACAAACGAAAAACAGGATAAAGAAAAGCTAGGCCTACTCCTGTCCTCAAAGCCTACAAGGCTACTTTCCAATCAATATCACCTTTCCAGATATGGTAACAGCACTTGACAGTCAGGGAGCACCTATGTATGCAGCACCCTGTGCCGGGTGCCTTCCAGGCACAGACTTGACCTTCAAGTACTTGATTCCTGGCCGGGCTCGGTGGCTCAGCCTGTCATCCCAGCACTTTGGGAGGCCAAGGTGAGTG
>NW_007251248.1:78103-82838 GCF_000164805.1 Carlito syrichta
GCCACTGCACTCCAGTCTGGATGACAGAGTGAGACTCCAACTCAAAAAAAAAAAAAAGTACTTGATTCCAGCAGGGCTCTGGGCTCAGGATATACAAGCCTGCCTCTGAATGGGGCAGGACTGAGCTGGAAACTTGGCCCCACAGACCGGAATGGTGAGTCACCCTGACCCTTCCGGTTCATGGCCTCTTGTAAGGCTGTGTACTCCTCGATAGCTCAGGCCATCAAGGAAGTGGCACAGGTTGGAGAGGACAGTGGCAGCCTCTGTCCCTACCTGACCAGCTGCTCCAAATCAGGCCTCTGTCCCCAAGGGGAGGCAATGAGAGCTTGCTGGAGACTTAGGTAGTGATTCTGGGTTTTTGGGTTTTTTTTGAGTCAGGGTCTCTCACTCTGTTGTCCAGGCTGGAGTGCAGTGGCACGCTCACAGCCACAACAGCCTCAACATCCTGGATTACAGAACTGCACTACCACACCTGGCTAATTTTTTTTATTTTTTGTAGAGATGAGGTTTCACTATGTTGCCCAGGCTGGTATCCAACTCCTGGGCTCAAGCAATCCAACTGCCCTGGCCTCCAAAGGGTTGGAATTACAGGCATGAGCCACCACACCCAGTCAGCAGTTCTGGGTTTTTGTTTGGTTTTTGATTTTTGTTTTTTTGGGTCAGGGTCTTGCTCTGTCACCCAAGCTGGAGTGCAGTGACACGATCACAGCTACCGCAGCCTTGACCCGCTGGGCTCAGGCAGTCCTTCCCCCTCAGCCTTCCAAGTAGCTGGAACTACAGGCGCGCTAATTTTTTTTTTTTTTTTGTAGCGATGAGGTTTGCCATGTTGCCCAGGCTGGTCTAGAATTCCGGGGCTCAGGCAAAGTGCTGGGATTATGGGCGTGAGCCACCGCACCAGACCAATTCTGGTTTTTTGAGATAGTCTTCTTCTGTCACCCAGGCTGGAGTGTAATGGCGCAATCATAGATCACTGCAGTCTAGAGTTCCTGGGCTCAAGCGATCCTCCTGCCTCAGCCTCCCAAGCTGCTCATGCTACAGGCTTGCACCACCATGCCCAGCTAAATTTTCTATTTTTTGTAGAAACGTCGTCTCACTATGTTGCCCAGGCTAGTTGAACACTCTTGGGCTCAAGTGATCCTTCTGCCTCAGCCTCCTGAGTAGCTGGGACCACAGGTGTACACCACCATGCCTGGAAGACAGCAATTCTGAGGTCTGCTCTGAATGATGACTGCAGGACTCTTTCCCAAGGTCTGGCCAGCAAAAAAGAATGCTAGACAACCTCCTCCTCCATTCCAGAGCCAGCCAATGAGACCTGAAGTAGGGCTTACTTGTATGTTTCACTCTGAGAATTTCATGAAAGTAACAGGTCTCTCCAGACTCCTTCAGAGCCAATACAGGTGCCCTGCAGCCAAGTATCTCTGTCCCCAGCTTGTCCAACCCCCAGGAACTATGGTGTCCAGAGTCCCCACAGTCCCTATAGTGTTGAGAAACTCCATACCAGGGAGGCAGCTAAGTATTCACTAAAGTGCCCCCTTACCCCTATCCCAAGTTGGCTTTTATAAACTCTGTCAGTCAAAATCTGAGCTCCAAACCGGGTACAATGGCTCATGTCTGTAATCCCAGCATTTTGGAAGGTCAAGACAGGAGAATCTCTTGAGGCCAGGAGTTCAAGACCAGCCTGGGCCACATAGCAAGACCCCATCTCTACATAAAATGAAAAAATCAGCTAGATGTGGTGACACATGTCTGTAGTCCCAGCTAATTGGGAGGCTGAGGTGGGAGGATCACTTGAGCTCAAGAGTTTGAGGCTGCAGTGAGCTATGATCACACCATTGCACTCCAGCCTAGGTGATAGAGTGAGGCCCCGTCTCAAAAACAAATTAAAAAATCTAAGCCCCAAAGCCTGAGGGCCAGGAGGGAGCTGTGTATGTTATTGACCAACTCTTGCACCAGAACGCTCTGCCAGGGGGTCAATGTCCTCTGAGCAGCTCAGCCTGATGTCCTCTTGGCCCAACACGGTCTTCTGAGCCTCCCCAGGAGGGTTCCAAGGCCAGATAAGTGAGTATGGGTCAAAGGGGCCCCAGAGGAAGGCGAGGACGCCTAAGATAACACCCACAGGGCTGTGGACAGGCCTGCCCTGTGACGCATATTGCTATCCCTCCCAAGTGCCTACAACCAGAATCTCCAGCTCAGAGGCCAGAGTAGCTCCTGGAAGGAATTGTAGGCTGGGGGTAGGGGGGTAGGGAGTCGATTCCTCCGGGGCCTCTGGGCATCCTCTTCACATTTCTGCAAACCATCACAGCTCTTGTCTATTATGTTCTGCTATTTCTTTTACTATTACAATTGGGGGAGAAAAAAACAACAACAACCATGGGTAAATCTGCCAACACAAGGCCTGCAAATCACCAAAACAATCATGATGGCTTCCGTTTATTGAGCACCAGCTACTGTGTCACACGATCTTCATACGTGTTCATCATGGCACTGAACTCTAAACCGTTGCTAGAAGTGTCCTCTGCAAAAGTCACCTGCCTGGAGAAGGCTTCCCCGACCATGCCGGCCAAAGTGCTGTGTCAGAGGGGTTCACATGGCTCCCTCGTGGCTTATGTCCCTTTGTGAAATGTTCTACCTATTCAGTGATTTATTTAACCATGTCTGTTGTCTGTCCCTGCCGTGAACTCTAAAGAGGGATCCCAGGCCGGGTGTGGTGACTCATGCCTGTAATCCCAGCACTTTGGGAGGCGGAGGCGAGAGGATTGCCTGAACCAAGGGGTTCGAGACCAGCCTGGGCAAACTGGTGACACCTCGTCACTACAATAAATCGAACGATTAGCTGGGAGTGGTGGTACGTGCCTGTAGTCCCAGTTACTTGAAAGACTGAGGCGGAAGGATCGCCTGAGCCTAGCAGGTCGAGGTTGCAGTGGCCATGAGTGTGCCACTGTACTTCAGCCTGGGTGACAGAGACTATGGCTCAAAAAAGCCCTGGCAGATGGCTCCGTGTGGTCCCCAGTCCTTGGTCCTGAACTGCTGCATTCATTGTCGCTACAGTCATATCTTAGCCCCTACTCCACGGAACCACAATTCCTGCCCCTCCAACCCTTCTCTGGCAGCCCCTGTGGTGAGAATGAGAGATGTTTAGAGGCCAGAGGTCTGTGCAAGCCACACAGGCCCATGCTTGGGAGAGGCCAAACTTGGGTATGAATACCAGGAGAGGGTGGCTGCAGGAGGGACTCAGCTCCGGGATTGCTGGAATGGGAGAGGGAGCCGATGCCTTGGGCCAGCTTGGCCCAGTGCCAGTCCAGGAGATGGATTCCACAGAATCTTTGCAACAAACCAATCATGACCCCCATCTGATGGCTGACAAGGCTGAGGCTCAGAGAGGGGCTCTGACTTACTCAAGGTCACACAGCTAGGAAGGGACAGAGCCAGGACTTGAACTTAAGACAGTCTAAAGAGTGGGACAGTCGGGCTCGATGGCTCAGCCTGTAATCCCGCGCCTTTGGGAGGCTGAGGTGAGTGGATTGCCTGAGCCCGCGGGTTCGAGACCCGCCTGGGCAACTTGGCGAGACCTCATCTCTACAATAAATAAAAAATCAGCCGGGTGTGGTAGCGCGCACCTGTAGTTCCAGCTACTTGGAAGGCTGAGGCGGAAGGATCGCCGGAGCCCAGCAGGTCGAGGCTGCGGTGGCCGGGAGCGGCCACTGCACTCCAGTCTGGGTGACAGAGTGAGATTCCAACTCAAAAAAAAAAAAAAGTATTCATTCACCACAGAGAGGCCCCTGTGTGTCCCTCAGTACTTTCATGGCCCTGCATCAGAAGCCAGGCCCCAGTCCCATACTGTTCCTTATTTGCTGTGTGACCCTGGGAAAGACATTTAACCTCTCTGAGCTTCAATGTTCTCCTCTGTACAACAGGGGACATTTCTTTTTCTTTGAGCTGAAGTCTCACTCTGTCACCCAGGCTGGAGGGCAGTGGTACGCTCCCGGCCACCGCAACCTCGAACTGCTGGGCTGAGGCGATCCTCCTGCCTCAGCCTTCCAAGTAGCTGGAACTACAGGCACGCACCACCACGCCTGGCTAATTTTTTGATTTATGGTAGAGACAAGGTCTGGCCAAGTTGCCCAGGCTGGTCTCGAACCTGTGGGCTCAGGCAATTCTCTCACCTCGGCCTCCCCAAGTGCCAGGGTCATAGGCGTGAGCCACCGCGCCTGGCCGACATTTCCAGTGCTTCCACCTAGCCAGTCTTGCTCCCAGAGGACTCAACGAGCTAATCGCACACAGTCCGACTACCCTGTTTCAAGCACCCACACGGCACAGAGCGTCCGGTTTGAGCACCTTTGTGCACAGTGCCTCGTTATCATCTTTACTATTTCCCAAGCAGATCCCCTCTGAGAAGGAGACTGGGGAAGGACACTGGCCACTTATTGACCACCTACTGTATGCCGCCCGCTTTCCGCGTCGGCCAGCTTCTGCATCCTCCCGGCAGCCCCATCAGGTTGGTGATGGGGTGACCCAGTTTCACAGAAGGGGAAACCGAGGCTCGGAGAGGTGCCTACTGTGTGCCGGGCCCCGGGGACCTCCCACTGGCCTCGAGACCGGAATAGGAATCACCGCGTCCCGGGAAAGGTTGTGGCCGAGGGTTCGTGCCCCGCTGTTCCGCCCCGCTGCCGAGGCGGGCCTCGAACCCGGGACCGGCCCGCGGACCGGCGTCCTCCGGCTCTACCTGCAGGCCTGT
>NW_007251248.1:83159-85142 GCF_000164805.1 Carlito syrichta
CCGCGGCGCCGCAACCGCTGGCCCCGCCCCCGCCGCTTCTTGGCCCCGCCCCCGGAGCTGGCCCCGCCCCGGCCCGGCCCTGGGCGCGAGCGGAGCTGGCTGCGCCACCTGCAGACCGCCAGTGCCCCTGAATAAATAAAACCGTTCTGGCATTCAACTTGCCACCAGGCAAGGTGACTGACCTGCACAAGTATTGCCTTACACTTCTCATCAGTTCCAGGGAAAGGAGAGACCGTACGATCACATTTCACAGAGGAAAAACAGAAACCTAGAGGGGTTAGGGAGCCTTGGAGGAGCCCAAAACTACCATCATTGATTCGTCGTTCAGTCATTCATTCATTCATGCACCGGATCTACTCGAAGGATGTAGTAGACAAGCTCACGCCTGCAATCCCAGCACTTTGGAAGGCGGAGGCGAGAGGATTGCCTCAGCCCGGGGTTCGAGACCAGCCTGGACAAATTGGCGAGACCTCGTCTCTACAATAAACCAAAAAAATTACCCTAGCAATCCTTCCACCTCAGCCTTCCAGGTAGCTGGAATCACAGGCATGCGCTACCACGCCCGGCTAATTTTTTTTTTTTTAACTTATTGTAGGCATGAGGTCTTGCCAAGTTGCCCAGGTGGGTCTCAAACCCACGGGCTCAGGCAATCCACTCACCTCAGCCTCCCAAAGCGCTGGGATTACAGGCTGAGCCACCAAGCCCGGCTATATATATATTTTGTTAATTGTAGAGATGAGAGTTTCCCAAGTTGCCCAGGCTGGTCTTGAACCTGTGGTCGCAGGCAATCCTCTCACTCGGTCTCTCAAAGTGCTGGGATCATAGGCGTGAGCCACCGCACCCAGCCCATAACACATTTTAAAAGGTTACTTACAGAAGGAAGATGGACAGAGGGGACAGGGATAGAAGCCAGCCTTGTAAATATATAGTCTTGTTTTACATATTTGACTTTACAACCATGTAAATATCTTATACACAATTGGTCCAGGACCTCTCTTAGATATTAAATCCCCAGATTCTCAAGAACCTGATATAAAATGGTGTATTCTTGGCATATAACCTACACACATCCTCTTGTATGTTTAAAATTATCTTTAGATTATATGTAATATTATACCTAATATACAGGCCTGTAATCTCAGCACTTTGGGAGGCCAAGGTGAGAGGATTGTCTGAATCCAGGAGTTCAGACCATTCTGGGCAATAAGGCGAGACCTCGTCTCTACAATAAATTAAAAAAAAGAAAATTGGCTGGCCATGATGGTAGGCACCTGTAGTAGGAGCTACTAAAGAGGCTGAGGCAGAAGGATCACCTGAGTCCAGGATCTGGAGGCTGCTGTGAGCCATGATTGTGCCACTGCACTGTAGCCTGGATGGCAGAGTGCGACAGTGACTAAAAAAAAAAAAAAAAGTCCTTCAGGATCAAGTGTTGTCTTTTTCCTCAGTCTTTCCTTGTCTCCATGACCTTGACACTTTTGAAAATTACAGGCTAGTCATTATGTAGAAAGTTCTTCCATTTGAATGTGTTGAATATTTCCACAGGATGATTCATTTGTAGCAGGAACCATGGAAGAGATACTGTTTTCTCCGGATGCACACATGTTGATTTAATCCACTGCTGATTACACTAACATGGTTGAAACAGTGTCTGCCAGTTTCTCCAGTGTGAGTCAGTATGTTGATAATTGCTTTATGGGAAGATACTTTGAAGTTAATTAAACATCCTGTCCCTCAACAAATTTCATATCCACACTTTTTTTTTTTTTGAGTTGTAGTCTCACTGTCTCCTAGGCTGAAGTGCAGTGGCGCACTCATGGCCACTATAACCTCAAACCACTGGGTTCAGGCTATCCTTCTGCCTCAGTTTTCCAAGTAGCCAAGAACTACAGGCACGCGCCACCATGCCCTGCTAATTTTTTGATTTATTGTAGAGATGAGGTCTCACCAAGTTGCCCAGGCTGGTCTCGAATCTCTGGGCTCAGG
>NW_007251248.1:85592-90844 GCF_000164805.1 Carlito syrichta
CACTGCACTCCAGCCTGGGCGACAGAGTGAGACTCCAACTCAAAAAAAAACAAAACAAAACAAAAACTATGAGTGAATATCAGTATCTCTAATTCTTCTCCTTCTCCTCCTTTTTTTAGAGACAGGATCTTGCTCTGTTGCCCAGGCTGGAGTACAGCGGCATGATCATAGCTCACTGCAGCCTCAAATTCCTGCCCTCAAGTGATCCTCCCATCTCAGCATCTCTAGTAGCTGGGACCACAGGTGTGTACACCTGGCTTAATCAGTCATCACTTTTTTTGGGGGGGGGGGCTCCCTTGAATCATGGATACTCACTTCCGAAGGCTACTTGGGAACCAACTCAAAATCTGGTAAACCTTGAAATTTAAAGTTGAACAAAATAAAAGAAATAAAATCGAGCAAAATAAATAATTAAGTATTTATGCCGACTTCCATACACTCTGTGCCTCAGAGGAACCACATATCAGAGGAGGATAAATTTCTCTTGCTAGAAGTACCCCAGAAATAAACGAAGAAGGAATAGACTGAATATCACCATTTTGAAAGCCCTAAATGGACAATGAATCCAGGTAGCTGGCTGCCCCACAAGAAAGACATGCTGACCTCGCGTGCCCCCTAGCGTCCACACCCGGCACTACCGAAGAGGCGCTCAATCTCGACCCTCGTGGAGCCTCTGGATCCAATGATCAATTTACAGAAAATGCAAAGGACAAGGGGACGTGTGGAACGACACCATGGGCCGGGCTCGGTGGCTCAGCCTGTAATCCCAGCACTTTGGGAGGCCGAGGCGAGTGGATTGCCTGAGCCTGAGGGTTCGAGACCAGCCGGGGCAACTTGGCAAGCCCTCGTTATCTACAATAAATCAAAAATTAGCTGGGCGTGGTAGTGCGCGCCTGTCGTTATGGCTACTTGGAAGGCTGAGTGTGCCACGGCACTCCAGCCTGGGTGAGAGAGTGAGACTCCAACTCAAAAAAAAAAAAAAAATTCAGGTGTGGTGATGTCCGGAGTCTTAGCTACTCAGTAGACTAAGGTGAAAGGGTCACTTGAGCCCAAGGAGTTTGAGGTTGCAGTGAGCTCTGGTCTTGCCACTGCACTCCAGTCTGGGCCACACAGCAAGGCTCTGTCTCTAAAGGAATAAAAGCAGAAAATAAAAACCACTGAATGTATATTTTTAAATGATTCATTTTATCTGAAATTTTATTTTATTTTGAGTTGGTGTCTCGCTCTGTCGCACAAGCTGCAGTGCAGTGGCATGATCACAGCTCACCACAACCTCGATCTCCTAGGCCCTGGGCTCAGGCTATCCCCCTGCTTCAATTCAACCTTCAAAGTAGCTGGGAATACAGGGACATGCCACCGTGCCTGGCTAATTTTTTTTTTTTTTTTTTTAGTCAGAGTCTCATTCTGACACCCAGGTTGGAATGCAGTGGCACACTCATGGACACCACAGCCTTGACCTGCTGGACTCAGGTGATCTTTCTGCCTTAGCCTCCCAAGTAGCTGGAACCATAGACATGCATCACCAAGGCTAGTTACTTTTTTCTTTTATGTATGTATGTATTTATTTATTTATTGTAGAGACAAGGTCTCACCAAGTTGCCCAGACTGGTCTTGAATGCCTGGGCTCAGGCCATCCTCTTGCCTTCACCTCCCAAAGTGCTGAGATTACAGGCGTGAGCCACTGTGCCTGGCTCATTTTTTTTTTTTTTATTATCTGTAGAGAAGAGGTCTTGCTATGTTGCCCTACCTGGTCTCAAACTTCTGGGGCAGGTGATCCTCTCACCTCGTCCTTCCAAATTGCTGGGATTGCAGGTGTGAGCCACTGCGCCTGGCCCAAATCAGTAAAACATTTTATAAGACCATATGAGTGATGGCTAGAAAGAATCACCGCTTGTTTCCTAGGCAGAATAATACTATTGAAGATATGTTACCAAAAAAGTCTTTGGGCCATTGGTTTGTTAAAATCTGGTGTGTCACCGGGCTCGGTGGCTCAGCCTGTCATCCCGCGCCTTGGGAGGCTGAGGTGGGTGGATTGCCTGAGCCCGTGGGTTCGAGACCCACCTGGGCAATTTGACTAGACCTCATCTCTACAATAAATCAAAATTAGCCGGGCGTGGTAGCGCGCGCCTGTAGTTCCAGCTACTTGGACGGCTGAGGTGGAAGGATCGCCGGAACTCAGCAGGCCGAGGCTGCGGTGGCCGGGAGTGGTCACTGCACTCCAGTCTGGGTGACAGAGTGAGACTCCAACTCAAAAAAAAAAAAAAATCTGGTGTGTCTACGTGGCTCTTTGAGCTATGGCCGCCATGTTTCCTAGTCCTAGCCCCCTCCCCTACCTTGAGGAGATGAAACTCCTCTCTCTTTCTCTAGTATACTTTTTGAAATAAACTATATTTTCCAATCTAACTTCTGTGCAATTATTTGCATCTTTCACATGGCACTGGATCACACACCAGACACCCATACCCCCAGCGGTCCTGACAACATTCTGGAGGCCCCACTGGGATGGTGACCCAACATAGCTTGCATGCCAAAAGCTTATTTTAAAATTTCCAAGGCCATACAATTAATACATGGTAAAGTTCTGAACCAATATATGGAATTCCCTCACTGATATCAATTTTTAATCCAGGGAGATTTTCCTAAACTGCTTTTCCACATGACCTGTAACACTCACTTGATTCTATGGTTTCCTGCCATGCTCTTGATGTGAGCTCTTCTTTTTCATTGCACATTTTTAGCTCTCCATAACAAATCTTTACATAAATTATACATGGACTTTTCCTGAAATACCTCCAATGCTCTGGCACTGCCCTTCTCTGATGCTCACTGTATCTTCTTTTCTCCTCTGATGATGCCTTGGGTGTGCTCTCAATCTGTTATCTTCAGGTTTAATTTTGGTTGTTGGAGGAAAGGACAGATAGTTTGTTGTTGTTGTTGGTGTGTGTGTGTGTGTGAAAGCAAGGTTTATTGAGAGGACAGAAAAGCTCCCACAAGCCAGGCTCGGTGGCTCAGTTTGTAATCCCGCACTTTGGGAGGCTGAGGTGAGTAGATTGCCTGAGCCCGCGGGTTCGAGGCCCGCCTGGGCAACTTGGCGAGACCTCATCTCTACAATAAATCAAGAAATTAGCCGGGCGTGGTAGCGCGCGCCTGTAGTTCCAGCTACTCGGAAGGCTGAGGCGGAAGGGTCGCCGGAGCCCAGCAGGTCGAGGCCACCGCACTCCAGTCTGGGCGACAGAGTGAGACTCCAACTCAAAAAAAAAAAAGAAAAAGAAAGAAGGTGGGGAGAGAGAGAGAAAGGAAAGAAAGAGAGAGAGAGAGAGAGACGGAGGAGGGAGGGAGGGAGGGAAGGAAGAAAGAAAGGAAGGAGAAAAGGGAGAGAGAAAGGGACAGAGAGAGGGAGGAAGGAAAGGAGAGAAATAAAAGAAGGAAGGAAGGAAAGAAATAGAAGAGAGAGACAGGAAGGAAGGAAGGAAAGAAAGAAAGAAGGAAGGAATGAACAGACAGACCAAGCAATAGCTCCTGGCCTGTGGCTGTGGTCAGGCAGGTAGATTCCCACGTGTTCACACACAGGTGTGATGGGTTCTCCCTCTGAAGGGGAAGGTGTCCAGCCAGTGGACACTCAGGTTTGCAGAGGGCCGCTGGGACGGGGCCTCAGCACCTGGCCTCCTTTCTCTGGGGAGGGGACCTGGGGGCCAGGAGGGCAGGATGGCCCCCTCCCAGGGGACCTCGAGTTCCTCCTGACGTCAGAACCTGTCAGCAGAAACCCCTTCCTGGCCGCATGGCAAAGCCCACGAAGCCCGGGGCGTGGCGGGAGCTCTGGGAAGATGGGCAGTCCCGATCCCCCCCGTCCCCTGGGGGCTGCGCTCGAGCCCCCGCGCCCAGGACCACTCACTGCTCACTGGTCTGCATCAGCTCTATGAGGTCCGAGAAGAGAACGTCACGGTTCTTCTCACAGAAGCCGCTGATGTCGTAGGAGACCTGCAGGGGGCGGTGTTGGGGGACAGAGGCCGAGACCTGGGTGGCGGGGAGTGCTTGCAGCCTGCAGGGTGGGGGTCCGACGGGGCCTGCTCTGGGGTGAGAGGGCCGGGGGTGTCTAGGGCTCAGAACAGGGGGGCAGAGCAAGGCGGGCTCGGTGGCTCAGCCTGTAATCCCGCGCTTTGGGAGGCTGAGGTGAGCGGACTGCCTGAGCCCGCGGGTTCGAGACCCGCCTGGGCAGCTTGGTGAAACCTCATTTCCACAATACATCAAAAATGAGCCGGGCGTGGTAGCGCGCGCCTGTAATTCCGACTACTTGGAAGGCTGAGGCGGAAGGATCGCCGGAGTCTGGCAGGTCGAGGCTGCGGTGGCCGGGAGCGGCCACTGCACTCCAGTCTGGGCGACAGAGGGAGACTCCAACTCAAAAAAAAAAAAAAAAAGAATAGCGGGCAGGGCTTCAGGCTCCCTGGTGTCTGATTCCAGGTTGAAGTTGGAAGGTGCAGCCTGGGTCAGAAGAGCAGGTGGGCATTACATAATGCTCAGAGGAGAGGGGAGGGAGCACAGTCGGGTCAGAGGTAGGGAGAGGTGGGTGTCTTGGCCCAGATGGGTGGCCTGGGGCTGCCGTCTGGGATGGGGATCCCTGCGGTGTCTGCTGCTAAATATGGAGTCAGAAGCTTAGATTGGGTGTCTGTGTCCTGTCAATGAGGGGGCTGGGGTGGCTCACCACAGCCTTGACCTTTTGGGCTCAGCCAATCCTTCTGCCTCATCCTCCCAAGTAGCTGGGACTACAGGTGCATGCCACCACACCTGGCTTATTTTTTGTAGAGATGAGGTCTCGCTATGTTGCCCAGGCTGGCCTTGAACTCTTGGGCTCAAGAAATCCTCTCGCCCCTGGGTCTCTCAAATTGCTGGGATCACACTGCCAGGCCTCTGGCTCATTTTGAAGAGTTACAGGATAGGCTTGGAGATCTCAGAGGGGATTTGCTCTCCAGATTGGGATCAGAAGGCGGGGACGGGGATGCTGTGTCCTGGTCAGAGGGTTACAGCTCACATTGAGGCTTGGGGCGTCTGCCGGCCCTGGGAGTCCCCTACTTTAGTTGGATCAGCGAGGGGGACCCTCTTCTGTCTCTGAGGGGAGGCTGCCTTGTTAGGAGGGGAAGGTGCGCCCTGGGTCAGGGGCGGAGGGACACGGGGGTCCCTGGGGATTGGCGGGAGGGGTCGGTGGGATTCTGTGGCTCCGGCTGAGGGTCCCGCGGGCCCCTTCAGTCTGGGCGCTG
>NW_007251248.1:90864-93804 GCF_000164805.1 Carlito syrichta
TCCAGTCTGGGCGACAGAGTGAGACTCTAACTCAAAAAAAAAAAAAAAAGAGGCGTGTTGTCTCACACCTACAATCCCAGCACTTTGGGAGGCCGAGATAAGAGGATTGCCTGAGTCCGCGGGTTTGAGACCAGCCTGGGCAACTTGGTGAGACCTCATCCCTACAATAAATCAAAAATTTAGCTGGGCATGGTGATGCAGGCCTGTAGTTCCACCCACTTGGAAGGTTGACTCTAAAGGATCGCCTAAGCCCAGCAAGTCGAGGATGCAGTGGCCGTGAGCATACCACTGCACTCCAGCCTGGGCAACAGGGTGAGAACTCCAACTCAAAAAAAAAAAAAGATTAAAAAAAACAAAAAAGTCTTTGTATCTTACAGATACACACTGAAATAGGTAAGTCACTTAAATTCTGTTCCATATATAACAGGGCTGGAATATTACGCCCCTACCTCCTAAGGTTGCTGCAAGTACCAAATAATGATGTGTGAAAAATCTAACATGGTTCCTAACAGAAGTAAACACAGAATTGCCACTTGATCCAGCAATTCCGCTCCTGGAGATATACCCCAAAGCATCGAAAGCCAGGACTCCAACAGATATTTGCACAGCCGTTTGATTCACAATAACCAAAAAGCAGAAGCAACCCAAGTGTCCACAGCTGGATGGGTAGATAAACACATGTGGTCCATGCACACAGTGGAATATGATTCAGTCACAAAAAGGAAGAGAATTCTGACACAGGTTACAGCATGGATGCAACTTTTTTTTTTTTTGAGTTGGAGACTCTCACTCTGTCGTCCATACTGGAGTGCAGTGGCACACTCACGGCCACTGCAGCCGTGACCTACCGGGCTCAGGTGATCCTTCCACCTCAACCTTTCCAAGTAGCTGGAACTACAGGTACACGTCACCACGCCCAGCTAATTTTTTGAATTATTGTAGAGATGAAGTCTCGCCAAGTTGCCCAGGCTGGTCTTGAACCCATGGGCTCAGGCAATCCTCTCCCCTCGGCTTCCCAAAGTGCTGGCATTGTAGGCGTGAGCCACCACGCCTGGCCATGGATGAATCTTGAGGATGTTATGCTCAGTGAGACAAGGCAGACATGGGCAAATCCTGTTTGATTCCACTCCTAGGCCGTCCTTAGGGAAATCACATTCATAGAGATAGAAAGGAGCATGGGGGGTGTCAGGGCTGGGTAGGGGATTGGGGAGTTAGTGTTTCACGGGGACTGAGTTTCTATCTGGGAAGAGGAGAAAGTTCTGGAGATGATGGTGGTGATGGCTGCACGACAATGTGAATGTGCTTAATGTCACTGAGCTATGCACTTAAAAGTGGCTACAGGGTGGGCTTGGTGGCTCAGACTGTAATCCCAGCATTTTGGGAGGCCAAGGTGAGTGGACAGCCTGAGCCCGAGGGTTCGAGACCAGCTGGGGCAACTTTGCGAGACCTCATCTCTACAATAAATCAAAAATTAGCTGGTGGTGGTAGTGCGTGCCTGTAGTTCCAGCTACTAGGAAGGATGAGGTGGAAGGATCGCTGAGGCCAGCAGGTTGATGCTGGGGTGGCCATGAGTGTGCCACCGCACTCCAGCCTGGGCAACAAAAAAAAAAAAAAAGAAAAAAAAAGGTGGCTACAAAGGCTAGACCTGATGGTGCACACTTACAATCTCAGGACTTTGGGAGGCACAGGCGAGAGGATTATCTGAGCCCACGGGTTGGAGAACAGCTTGGGCAACATGACGTGACCTCACCTCTACAATAAATTTTTTAAAAATCACCCGGATATGGTGGCACATGCCTGTGGTTCCAGATACTTGGAAGGCTGAGGCGGAAGGATCGCCTGAACCCAGCAAGGCAAGGCTGCAGTGGCCATGAGCGTGCCACTGCGCTCCAGCCTGGGTGACAGAGTGAGATTCCAACTCCATTTTTTTTTAAATGGCTACAGCGGTCAATTTTATATTATGTGTATGCTACCATAATTAGAAGAGACTTAAGAACAGAGCCTGGCACAGAGTGGGCATAAAGGGCTTATTAAGTCACTGACACCAGACTAATTAAAGGAGCATTGCCTGCGTGTGACCCCTAAGGCAACAGGGAGCACATTCGTCCCAGCCTCAGCCTGGTACATAGCAGAGGCTCTGGAAGTATTTGTTGATTTTTTTCTTTTTTGAGTTGGAGTCTCACTCTGTCGCCAGGCTGGAGTGCGGTGGCTCAGTCACGACTGACCGCAGCCTTGACCTCCTGGGCTCAGGAGATCCTTTTGCCACAGCCTCTCAAGTAGCTGAGGCTGCAGGCATGTGCCACCACACCCGGCTAGTTTTTCTAGTTTTTGGAGAGATGTGGTCTCGCTATGTTGCCCAGGCTGGTCTCCAACTCCTAGGCTCAAGTGATCCTCTCCCCTTGGCCTCCCTAAGTGTTGGGATGACAGGTATAAGCCACGGCACCCAGCCTTTTGTTGGTCCTTTGACCGTTTGAAACCCTTTGGGTGCCTTCTCGCTTCTGGCTCCACTGAAGCCTCTGTCCACCAGACACCTGGCCCACCCAAACCCAGGAGCATGGGGTATCCAGTTGCCCTTCGCTCTGCTGTCCCTGGTCTTAGCCCAGGACACTCCTTTGGCCTTGAGCACACAGCCTGGCTCGCTCCACATTCCCTGACGACACAGCCGCCTTCACCCAGAGCTCTTCTGGAGGGACGTCTGGGGCTGTTCGTGGGCCTCCAAGGGCTCCAGGGCGTGAGAGGTCGCCTCAGCCAGAGGCGGGAGCTTCTCTGACAGCCACCGGTGGCCCACACCGCAAGGTCCCTGCAAGGGGAGGTGGAGGGCGGCCTCTCCAGCCGGGCCAGCCCTTTCCCCATGGCGGAGGGAGAAGCTGGATCCTGGGAGGCGGCACGGGAACCCCGGGCTGCGCACGTCGCCGGCCGCCAGCGTTCGCCTCCTGGGCC
>NW_007251248.1:93913-94210 GCF_000164805.1 Carlito syrichta
CCAGGCTCGAGCCTGCTGTGGGGCCGCCTGGCGCGAGAAAGAAGACAGAGGCGCAGCGCAGGTTCTGTACGGGAAGTCGGATTATACATGTTAGTAACGGGGCCGGGGGCGGGGCGACAGTGCAGAGGCCACGGGCGAATAAGAGGCCAGAGCTGGGGTTTGGCGTCAATCTTACAAAGTGTATAAAGAATCTGTGTTTCTCTAAATAACAAAACCAAGGCTACAAGAGCGGCTGTATGTACAAAACACGGAGATATTGCTTCACTTGCAAACGGGTTCCGGACCAGATGGGAGACA
>NW_007251248.1:94638-96983 GCF_000164805.1 Carlito syrichta
CTCCGGCCGCCCGTCCTCCTGCCTCTGGCGGCCCTGTCCATCCTGCCGCCCTCCCCACCCCGCCGAGACGCCCACTAGGCCCGAGTTGGTGCAGCAAGCGTGGCTCTAGCTTCCCCTGGGCAGGACGGGGGTGCCACTGGCTCCTGTTCTTCCTGGGCCCCGGCCCGGCCGTGTGGAGCCCACTGGGAGGGCGGGAGCCAGCCGGTCACAGAGGGACAGCGGGGAGGGGACAGGCGGACGTGCACGCACGCTGGGGCGGGCGCGGGGTCACAGGTTCTGGCAGCACTGCAGCTTGTTGGGCTTCTGTCCGTCCGTGGTGGGCGGCACGCTGATGTCCACCACGTTGTTGCCGGGGGACTCGTCGTGGGCTGCGCGGTCGGCGATCTGCTTCTGTGACACAATGCGGTAGATCTCTGCGGGAGGGGGGAGGTTGCCGGGAGTGAGCTGTGCCTGCCCACGCGGGGACTGCCTCCTGCAGGGCTCCGAAGCCCCCCTTGAGGCCCCCACCGCCGAGATAGCTGTGACAGGGGCTGGCTCCAGGACTGTCACCTGCTCGCTCGCGGGCTGTGCACTCAGCAGCCTGAGACCCACATCTGGTCACAGCACCCTGGCTTTGGGTTCCCTAAGATCAGAGCCCCCCCCCTTGAAAATAAACTCCAGGCCAGGTGCAGTGGCTCACTCCTGTAATCCCAGCACCTTGGGAGACTGAAGCGGAGGATGGCTTAAGTCCAGGAGTTTGAGACCAGCCTGGGCAACACAGTGAGACACTGTCTCCACAAAAAAAAAAAGAAAGAAAAATCAAAACTCAAAAAATTAGCCAGGCATGGTGGCATGTGCCTGTAGTCCCAGCTACTGGGAAGGCTGAGGCAGGAGGACCACTTGGGCCCAGGAGTTTGAGACCAGCCAGGGCAACATAGCAAGATCCCATTCTCTACAAAAAATTTAGTAAGTCAACTCCAGGAAGCCAAGGGCCTCCCTGAAGCCCCGCAAGCCAAGGCAGGATCCACCCACGGGGGCTGGGGTAAGGAGGTCTTCTGTGTCCTGTGTGCCAGCAAGGGTCAGATCTGGCCAGACCCCACGGAATGTGCCCTGTCTGTCCTTGTGTCACCGGACGGGCAGGCTTAACAGGCCAGGCTCAAGGTTGCGTCAGCCTGGCTGGCTGTGCCCTCCCGACCCTACCCCTCTGGCCCTGTGCCCACCTGTGAGGATGTTCTTGAATGCTTCCTCTACGTTGGTGGAATCCAAGGCTGAGGTCTCGATGAAGGACAAGTTGTTCTTTTCTGGAACAGAGAATACTGCCCAGGTGAGCGGGAGGCGGGGGTGACGGTCCTGCACACCTCCTGAGGACCCGTCTGCCTGGCCCGGGACACCAGGGCCCTCCCCAGGGAGGGGAGGCTGCCGTGTGGCCGGACCCGGCGGGGGCCTCCCGGCCTCCGCGCCTCCTGCGGCCACCCCGCAGCTCACCTGCAAAGGCGCGGGCCTCGTCGGTGGGCACGGCGCGCAGGTGGCGCAGGTCACTCTTGTTGCCCACCAGCATGATGACGATGTTACTGTCCGCATGATCTCGCAGCTCCTTCAGCCAGCGCTCCACGTTCTCGTAGGTCAGGTGCTTGGCGATGTCATACACTAGCAGGGCGCCCACTGCGCCGCGGTAGTACCTGGGGGGGACAGCGAGCCTCTCTGGAGGAGCTCCCTGGGCAGCGGTGGCCTCGCGGGAACCAGCCCGCGCATCACACCCAGGGAAGGCCACCAGGGCCCAGTCGAGGGTGACCCGCATGGCCTCGAGGGAGGCCCGTGTCTGCTCCCAGGATCAGCTCCGGAACGTGGCACCCGGGGGGACAGGTGAGGGCCTCGAGGCAGAAGACACCACGAGGACACCAAAAAAGGGGGACAAAGAGACAGCAGCTGTGCAAAGGCCACTGAGGAGACAGGTGCCCATGGCTCCCAAGAAAGGAGGCGGGTGAGAGGGTACAAAGACACCCGGGCTGTGGCATGGAGGTGGTGGGAACAGCTGGGGACTGCGAGGGACCAGGAGGAGCATCCCGGATGGGGCCTGATGGCCGGGAGCCCTGGAGGTGCAGAGGCCAGCCCCGTTGGGGAGGGACAAGGGGTGAGCCTCAGGAGGGAGGAGCGCTGGGAGGGTGGGGGCGGAGTGGAGTGGCCCAAGCCAGGCCCCTGCGGTGCCCCCGTGTGGCCAAGGCTGGGCCCTGGTCTGCCCGGGGGCGCCCCTGACCCCAGCTCCTGGGGGCTTCTGAGGACAACTGCCAGGGCTGCCTCCGCCCTCCGCTCCCTGCTGCTGCCCAGTGCTGCCTGCCCAGCTGTCACATATCCTTTCCGCCCACCCA
>NW_007251248.1:97003-104202 GCF_000164805.1 Carlito syrichta
GCTCCCCACCCCCAGCATCCCCACCCGAGGGCCCCGACCCGCCACGTACGCGGAGGTGATGGCGCGGTAGCGCTCCTGGCCGGCGGTGTCCCAGATCTGCGCCTTGATGGTCTTGCCGTCCACCTGGATGCTGCGCGTGGCGAACTCCACGCCGATGGTGCTCTTGCTCTCCAGGTTGAACTCGTTGCGGGTGAAGCGTGACAGCAGGTTGCTCTTGCCCACGCCCGAGTCCCCGATGAGCACCACTGGGTGGGAGGGAGTCTGGTGAGGACCCGTGAGCGCCGCGCCCCGCCCTGGCCTCTCCCAGGACCTCCGAAGGACCCCTGGGCACTGCACAAAGTGGCTGCTCACCATCCGGGGCGGGAGCTGCCTGAGCCGGCGCCTGTGCAGGCACCGTGTTAACCGGGGCAGGAGCGGAGAGAGGCTCTGACCTTCCAGAAACAGCCACTGCGGCCGGCACAGCACCGGCCTGATCCTCAGCACAGGGCTGTCCCAGCTGGGCACAGGGACCCAGGCATCCCGGCAGGCAGGGCCGCGGCTCAAGACCCAGCAGTCCCTGAGCCTCCCTCCACCTACAGCCAGGTATGACTCGAGAACACTAGGAGCTAGGTGACCTTGGGCGAGTCACTCAACCTCTCTGGGTCACCTTTTCCAAACGTGTGAACATGGAGGTAGTCACAGGAGCTGTCTCAGGAGGAGGAAATGAGAACCGACACGGCCGGGCCCCAGCCAGCACGTAGCCAGCAAAAAGGGACAGCAAGCAGCTGTCATTGCTATTGTCATGGTGGGGGTCAGGGCATGGGAAGGGCCACTGCTCTGCCAGGTTCTTCCCTAGGAGGGTCCATTTCTGGTACGCAAGTAACAGGAAATGAGAAGCCACTGACGGAGGGGCCGTCCACCACCCGTGCTCCCACCCACCCGTCCAGCTGCCCCAGGCAAACTCGCATTCTGGCCCGGAAGGTCCCGTGAGGATCAGGACACGCCCTCTGGATGCGAGAGCGCCAGGGGCCAGGCCACCTCCCGCCACCCCTGCTCCCAGGTCCCAGCTGTCCCAGGCTCTGGGGTGGGGCCTTGTGAGACTGCTCAGAAGGGGTCTGCCCGGGAGGTGTGGACGCAGGTGTGTATACACATGCAGTCACATGCTTATAGCACAGAGGAAACCACCAGATGGCCCAGCCAGAAGTCCCATAGGCCCCAGCTGTGGGCCTCGGGCACTGGCACCTGAGGCTGGGCTGCCCAGTGGCTTGGTCACATGAAGCCCTGAGGACTTGGTTCCCTCTACCCAGGCAGAGCCCTGGCTGACAGGGAAGACCCCTGGAGTCCCTCCCACCTGGGGCTCCCCGGTGAGGGAGCAGGGCCTGGAGCCCACCAGGCAGCCCTCCCCTCCACTGCCCTCTCCAGACCACGCTGCAGGCCGTGCCCACGCGCTGGGAGTCCTCCCTCTAGAGAAGACTGTCTCCTGTCTCCACCACCTGCTCCCAGCACTGCCCGGCTCTCTACTCTGGACCCCTATGCCCCAGGGGGCTGTCTCCACTCGCTGACTCCCCCCACATGCCCCCCAGGCTGTCAAGAACCCGAGGGGAGCATGCTCCTGCCCCTCTGATGGCCTCAGCCCCCCAGGCCCGCCAGCAGCTGCCTGGTGCCCATCCCCCTCAGTACTCTCCTCCCTCCTTCATGGACCCCAGACCCCTTTTCCCGCTGCTCTTGTCCAGTATCCCCTGCACAACCCCCTCCATCTGCTAACATCAGGAACCCCAGGATAGGCCTCTGTCCACACCCATCTGACCCCCTCTAGGCCCATGGCTGCCAACATTGTGTAGAGGCTGAAAACTCCTACGTGAACCTCTCCCCAGAAGCCCCAACTGACCTGCCCACTGCCTCCTCCACGTCTCCTCGGGGACCACAGGCTCCTGAAGCCCAGCACAGCAGAACTGAGCTCCCCGTCGCTCCCCAATACTGCTCTGACCCCCACGTGACTTCCCCATCTCGGTTGACAGAAGCTTGGTCCTTCTGGTGCTCAAGCCCAACCCGGAGTCACCCCGGACTCCTTTGTCCCCCACCCCAGAGACAATCCGTCAGCCCCTTCCTAACAGATCTGGAGAAGGGAGAATGGGGGTACCCTGGGGGCTGGTCACGTTCTGTTTCTTGATCCATGTGTGGGTTCAGTTGAAAATTCACAAGCTATACTCCTACACGTAGTGCACAGCCTGAGTGTGATTCTTTTTTTTTTTTTTTTGGAGTCGAGATCTCACTCAGTTGCCCAGGCTGGAGTGCAGTGGCATGATCACGGCTTCAACCTTCTGGCTCAGGCGATCCTTCTGCCTCAGTCTCCCGAGTAGTTGGGACTACAGGTACGCACCACCACGCCCGTCTAATTTCTTGATTTTTTTTTTTTTTTTTTGGAGTTGGAGTCTCATTCTGTCACCCAAGCTGGAGGGCAGTGGCACGTTCCTGGCCACCACAGCCTCGACCTGCTGGGCTCCAGCAATCCTTCCACTCAGCCTTCCAAGTAGTTGCAACTACAGGCACACACAACCATGCCCGGCTGCTTTTTTGATTTATTGCAGAGACGAGGTCTCGCCCAGGCTCATCTCGAACTCATGGGCTCAAGGGATCCTCCCACCTCAGCCTCCCAAAATGCTGGGATGACAGGTCTGAGCCACCACGCTCAGCCTCTTGAATGCGATTCTTTGGTGAGAAGTTGTGTGGTGTCCGTGTGCCCAGATCCCTGCCACTTCTTACCCCCTTCCTCGCCCACCCTGGGCGTGCCAGCACCCTATCTCCCTGGTTACCACGCCAGCCACCGTGGTGTCCCTGTGGTCTCTCATTCACAACCAAGAGCCTGCTCTCCCTGCAGCCGCCGCCAGAGAGCACCAGGGAGCACCTGCGTTTGCTCCTGTCCCTCTCGTGCCCACAGCCCTGCATGGCTCCCAGCTCCCTTAGAGGAAAAGCCCAAGTTCTCTCCGCTGCCCATGAGGCCCTGCCCGACCTGGCCCTGTCACCCTGTGCCCTCCCTTCCCCTTGCTTACTCTGCTGCAGCCACAGGGGCCTCCTCACTGTACCTCCAACATGCCAGTTACGGCCCAGCCCCGGGGCCGCTGCAGGGGCAATCCCTGATGCCTGGCATGCTCTTCCTGAGACTCAGGCCTGGCTCCTGCCCTCCACTCCCTCGTGTGGCCCCTCAGATGCCACCTGGCCGAGCAGGCCCTCCCTGCCATCCTTCCAAGACCCTCCTCCCCGCGGTGTTCCCGATCCACCCCTACCTCACACTCCAGCCACCTTCTTACTCGCCCAGCTTCACGTATTTATTTTTGCTAGTCTGCTCAAGGGTAGGAAACGGGCCCCGGCATAGCACCCAGCACACACACACGCCACAGCAGCTGGCGGCGCCTCCCAGGTCCACCCCTCCACTCCTTCCCGCCAGCTGGAGGATGCCCCGGTCACCACCCTTGGGCCACAGGTGGGTGGGGATCAGGCAGCCTCCACGACCCAGCCTAGCCCTCCTGTGGCTGGCTGCCTCAGAGCCAAGAATAACAAGAACAAGAACAAAGAATCTGTTCTGAGAAAACGCTAGGTGGGCTTCACTTCAGGGAAGCCTCACACAGCCCATTTGACAGATGAGGAAACGGAGGCTTTGATGGCACATCGGGGAGGGACAGAGCAGGGCTCTGAGCCTGCGTATACCTGCAGCCTTGCCCCTACCTCCCCACTGTGCCCGCCACGCACGCAGTGACTTGTCAGGGTCATCCGCCTGGGAAGTGGTCCAGACAGGATTTTTTTTTTCTGAAAGTAGAATTTGGCCAGACGCTGTGGTTCAGCCTGCAATCCCAGCACTCTGGGAGGATGAGGCGAGAGGGTTGCCTGAGCCCAGGGGTTCGAGACCAGCCTGGGCAACTTGGTGAGACCTCGTCTCTACAATAAACCAAAAAATTAGCCGGGCGTGATAGTGTGTGCCTGTGGTTCCCACTATGAGGAAGGCTGAGGTGGAAGGATCGCTTGAGCCCAGCAGGTTGAGGTGGCAGTGGCTGTGAGCATGCCATTGCCCTCTAAGCCTGGGTGACAGAGTGAGACTCCAACTCAAAAAAAAAAAAGAAAGTAGGATTTGTTAAGAAGACAGAAAAGGGTGGAGTGTGGTGGCTCAAGCCTGTAATCCCAGCACATTGGGAGGCCAAGGTGAGTGGACTGTCTGAGCCCATACGTTCAAAAACATCCTGGGCAATTTGGCAAGACCTCATCTCTACAATAAATTTTTAAAACTTAGCCAGGAGTGGTAGAGTGTGTCTGTAGTTCTGGCTACTTGGAAGGCTGAGACAGAAGGATCACCTGAGCCCAGCGGGTCGACACTGAGGTGGCCGTGAGCATGCCACTGCACTCCAGCCTGGGCGACAGAGTGAGATTCCAACTCAAAAAAAAAAAAAAAAAAAGACGAAAAGCTCCCACAGTGGGGGGGGGACCCGAAAGAGGTTGTCCTGGACAGGATTTGAACCCAGGTCTTCTACATGAAGGACCTGAGTTCTTTTCCTCTCATTTTACTTCTTCACCTGCTGTCCTTCCCTGACTCCTGAACGTGTGGCTCAGGGATCTTGGTTCCACCTCAGGTGGGACAATTGGCGCCAGGAATCACAGCCGGCTGGCTTCTCCAGTTCCAACCACCTGGAGCATCCTGTCCTCCTGGGGCAGCTGGCAAACTCCTATTCACCCTTCAAAATCCCCCAGAGGCCGGGCTCGGTGGCTCACGCCTGTCATTCCAGCACTTTGGGAGGCCAAAGCGGAAGAATTATTTGAGCCCAGGAGTTTAAGACCAGCCTGGGCAACATAGCAAGATTTCATCTCTACCAAAAAATTATCAGCCAACTAGTAAAACAACCAAAAACTGACCTCTCAGTTGGTTCAGGCCTCTTTTCAGTCCCAAGATCATTGCCTGGCCTGGCCTATATAACAACAAGGCCAGCATCCTCTCATGACACTGTGGGTGCCTATGCCAAACTGCCAAGTGGATTTCAGAGAAGAGGTGGAGCAGACATGGGCGTGCGGCCCAGGACCGGGGCCTCCCACCCATGCTGGCGGGGCCAGGCTAGACTGAGCATGAGAACCTGTCCACACTGCAAACCACTCACTTCCTTCCATGGCAGCTGCTGGCCAAGACCAGGGAGGTCCACACTCAGCTCTCACGTCCTCAGGTAGACCCCACTCCCTTCCCAGCCTTGCCTAGCTGTCCAGCCACGGGAGTCCCCGGGCCCCATCAGTTCCACCCCGGCCTGGTCAGCATCTCTGGCCAGGCGGGGTCCTAATGTTTCACAGGCCTGAGCTGATCACGTGCTCAGGACAGGGACCCACGTAGAGATTATGATCCCCACTGGACAGCTGGGGACACTCAGCCCCGGCTAATCAAGCTCCAGGCCAGCCAGTTGCTGCCCAGGTGAATGGGGGAAGGCCATGCTGCCAGGCCCGTCCATGGCACTGGATGCCTGATGCAGAGAGGTAGCCAGCGGGGCAGCAGCCGGGCTGGTCCCGTCCGCAGGCTGGGCATGAACGTGGCATTGTCGATGGCACAAACAATCTGTTGTCTGGGGAAACAAAGGGCCCTTGAGGACACTGCGCCCAGCCTTTCCACAGAAGTTGGTGGCCCCACTGGCAGGGCAACGGCTCCCCTGGGCATGCACTTGGCTTGCGGACCAGGCAGGCCCTGCTGGCAGATACTAGAAGCTGCACCTCTCAGAAGCCCTGGCCTGTGATAGTATGCCATCCGGGCTCCCCTGCCCCTGCCCCTCCTGGGAAGCTAGCCAAACTACCCCAGGCCCCAGGGATGGGAACTGGGGGGCACTCTTGTTCTCTGAGAGAGGCGTCCAGGGCCAGGCCCCAGGAGGGACCCCTACTATAGATAGGGACCAGACAGCAACCAGACAGTAGGCCTGATGGGGGCCGCCTGGACTGGAGGGCTGGGAGCCACCTAGAGAATCTCAGCAGAGAGGGGGGATCCCGGAGCTGGCCCATTCCCTGGGACCCAGCCGCCATGCTGACCTCAAGCAGGGGAGGACACGGCCCAGAGGATGGGGCCTGGGGCCACCAAGGCCAGTTTCCCACCAGACCCCATACTCCAGGGCCAGGTGAGCACTAGGATGGCCTTGCAGCCCTTGGGGACACAGCTCTCCCAAAGTGGACCCCACAGCTCAGTGCCCATCAGAGAAGTCAGGGTGTCCCAGGACTCGATCCCAGGCTGGGCAAATGGCCCATGTCAAAAGGATAAAATGTTAGGAGGAGAAATGTGAGATCTATAATTAGGAACAAAGAAACACCCTCATTCCTGGGGGCGGAGGGGAGCATCCAGGGAGGAAAACAAACAGCACATGGGGGATCACCCAGGGGATTGGCCGGCCTTGGCCGCTGAGGTCAAGGGAACCAGTGTGTGGTGTGGCCGCCAAGAAAAACAAGGCTGCGTTAGAGGATCAGATAGGCACTACCAAAGTCCTGAGCAAAGAGAGGTGGCCCTTCCATGCCAGTGGAAGACCAGAGGAGCTAGGGACAGGGATGGGAAAGAGGAGTGTGCCAGCTAGGTACAGGGTGGGAACAGGAGGATCGATGTCCCCTCTGACTGCTGGAGGGTCTCCCACAGGTGACAAAGCCAGAGTCACATAGTGATGTCAACGCTGGTTAACACTTCTGGTCCAACTGTATCTTGGATGTCTTTCCGCGGCTTGGTCCTTGCTGGCCCAGGCCAGAGCCTCTTAAGGTCTGGGGGTCACCAGTTCCCTCCCCTCTTCTTTTTTTAATTTAGAGAAAAGGTCTCATTGCCCAGGCTAGTCTCAAACTCTTAGCGCCAAGTGGTCCTCCCACCTCTGCCTCCCGAAGTGCTGGGAGTGTAGGTGTGAGCCACTGCTCCCGAGCTTTTTTTGTTTTCTTGTTTTAGAGAAAGGATCTGGCTCTGTTGCCCAGGCTGGAGTGCAGTGGCTTGATCACAGCTCACTGCAGCCTCAAACTCCTGGCCCAAAATGATCTTCCCATCTTAGCCTTTTGAGTAGCTAGGACTATAGCTGTGTGTCACAATGCCTAACTCTTTTTTTTTTTTTTTGAAAGCAGGATTTATGGAGAGGACAGAAAAGCTCCAGCCAAGCTTGGTGGCTCAGCCTGTAATCCCGTGCTTTGGGAGGCTGAGGTGAGTGGATTGCCTGAGCCCGCAGGTTCAAGACCCGCCTGGGCAA
>NW_007251248.1:104222-106607 GCF_000164805.1 Carlito syrichta
CCAGAGCCCAGCAGGTCGAGGCTGCAGTGGCCGGGAGCGGTCACTGCACTCCAGGCTGGGTGACAAAGTGAGACTCCAACTCAAAAAAAAAAAAGAAAAGAAAAGCTCCCACAGTGGGAGGGAATCCGAGGGGGTTGCTGTAGAGACAGGGTCTCACTATGCTGCCCAGGCTGGTCTTGAACACCTGGCCTCAGGCCATCCTCCAGCCTCGGCCTCCCAAAGCCAGGTGATTATAGGCATGAGCCATCACGCCCGGGCCTCTTCCTTTCTTTCTAATTTGCCAGTGCCATGGGCAGCTTCCTTTTCCTAGCTAACAAAGCGAAAACCTGAGTGGACTGAAAGACAAATATTGGAAGAGAATAGAGGGGTCTTCTGACACAGCACAAGTGGTGAAGGTGACACATCCAGATGGTCAGTTTGGAAAACGCTGACTTTGTGGGTTAGACACTTGCTAGCAACTGGCTGGGGAAGGTCGGGGGGCACCTGCTCACTGCAGGAAAAGGAGGTCAGTGGGGGAGGCAGCGGGGCAGGCAGCTCCCCCCTCCTGTGCCAGTTGCTGCAGAAGCTGGACCAGGGTTTCCAGGAAGCAGCCTCTGGAGACAAGTCCTGGGAACGGTGCCGCCTCTCTATCGCCCCTGACCCAGTAACTGTGCTTCTGGGAACACGCTTCAAGGAAATAGCCCAAAGGGTAAAATGATGCTGGCAAACACTGGGGACTGGGCTATTTATACCAGCAAAAGGTCAAAAAGAACGAGCAGGGAGTGACCACGGAAACCTGGAGGGGCAGCCGGGGAGAAATGCCCCCTACCCCAGCAGTGCCACATCTGGGTGGCGCCCACCAGGGCCCTGGGAGCAGCTCCCAGGCGGGCTGAATGGAGATGGCACCTGTGGTAGCAGGATGTGAGTCTGGTCCCACCTCCAGAGGCCCTTCAGATCTCTGGTGTCCAAAACCCTTCCAAAGCTCCCCCGGGCCTTCAGAGAGAGACCTCGGGCCTGACACCTGCCGAGCCCACGGCCTCACCTGCCAGGGACATTATCAACCTGCCTCCAGCTGCCAGAGCCCACGGCGCTATGGGCGGCTCTAGACCTTTGCACTGGCACTCCCTCTCCCTGTGCCTGGAAGCCTTTCACTACCCAGATATTCCAGGTAGAGAGACGTCCACCTCATTCTCCACATGCCAAGATGCTAGATGACACCATAGCCTCAACGGCCAATACACGGACCACTGAACACACTCCCAAGGATGCTGGGCTCTCCCAATGAGGTGAAGATGCCAACAGCTGTCATAGGAGGGAGACCCTCCCAGAGCATCATGGGGCAAAGGTGTCCTGCATGGGCCTGGGGGTTAGCTTTCAAGGGCTGCCTCTTGGGAGCCCAGGGAGCCCAGTATGGATGGAGGACCTGGCCAAAGCCAAGCATGGCACAGAAGGTGCTGGTGAAGCCAGTGACCCCTAAACCAGCCCAGGTGAGAAATAAAGAACTCCAGCAACATGAAGAGACCACTCCTGCTGGCACTCACCCTGCAATGGCTGCCTGATCTGCCTAGGGCTTACTGGATGCTCCTAGATCCTCCAGCAGGTTTTGGCGGGGACCTGGAGCATCACTGCCATGTGGCTGCAAGCCCCCACAAGATGGGCTCCCTAAGTGTCTCCACAGCTGGCCTGGGTTCCATCCAGAAGTGTCAAGGACACTTACGAACTGTGTGTCCTTGTCTCTCTGGGCCTCAGTTTCCCAGTCTGTAAACAAGAGAGACCCAGCCGGGTGCGGTGACTCACGCCTATAATCCCGGCACTTTGGGAGGCAGAGGCGAGGGGATTACCTGAGCTCAGGGGTTCGAGACCAGCCTGAGCAACATGACGAGACCTCACCTCTACAATAAATTTAAAAAAAATCACCCGGGCATGGTGGCACATGCCTGTGGTTCCAGATACTTGGAAGGCTGAGGCGGAAGGATCGCCTGAGCCCAGCAAGTCGAGGCTGCGGTGGCCTGGGTGACAGAGTGAGACTCTAACTCGGAAACAAAAACAAAAAACAAGAGAGCCCGGGTAATATCGCCCTCGCAGGGTTGCAGTGAGGATTTAAATAAGTTCATGCGTGTAAAGTGCTCAGACAAGTACAGGTACCGGGTCAGGGTTGTTGCGTCTGGGTCTGCACCCCAGTTCAGGGCTCCCTGCACTACATATCTCATTCTCGGGCTCGCACTCGGGTCCAGCCCCCACTGCCCGCCCCTCTTCCCCCGGGATCCGCCCCCAGACGCACCGCCCCCAATCAGGTCTAGCCTCGTGGGAGCCCCGCCCCCAAACGCCTAGGCCCAACCAACTTGTTGGACACGCCCACCACGTCCCGGCCTCGCCCCATCCCGAACGCGTTTTCACACCAGCCCC
>NW_007251248.1:107110-108691 GCF_000164805.1 Carlito syrichta
CCCCACCAGCCGCACCTTTGAATAGGTAGTCGTACTCGTCGTCCCGGGTCCCCATTGTCCTGGCGCTTCCGGCGGGATCGGCGACTCCGCAACCCCACCACAAACACCCGACGGGGGCGGTGCCGGCGCCGCGCAGAGCGGCGGTCGGGTGGCCAATCAGCGGCGGGCGGAGTAGCTACTGGCACTGAGCACAGCCAATCACCAGCGGAAGCAGAGCCATGGGGGTGGGCGCCGCTTGGGATCCACCTTCCTCGCCCTCGGTGTCCTGAAGAAAGGCGGAAGGAATGCGGACCTTTCTGAAGTGATGGCCGCGCCAGCCTATCAGAAGCGGGCTCAGGAAGGCGGGGCGGAAGACTGGAGGAACCAAACGGATTGACGGAGCAAGTAGCCAATGAGAGGCTTGATTCCGACCCAACCTCCAGAGGACCTGGCCGGGAAGGGAAATAGGGCTACGTCCAGGTGATGTTACGCTGCCTAACGTCCCAGTGGCGTCATAGGTCAGTGCGCGCTGCTCTGGCCTCGCCCCCCAACCCATGAATGACTATATCCGGAGACCGCCCCGGCTCTGGTCTGTTGGTTGCAGTTTCTGTCCCTACATTGGTGACATTACCGCTCAGGGCCTCCGTTTTCTCCTTTGTAAACGGGAAGAAATCCAGCTCCTGTAATATCTTGAGAATAACTAGATCATTTCCTTAGAAACATACAGAATAAATCGTCCTCTTTCTGCCATCAAGTCTTTGCTCACAAATATTTATAAATTGTGTTGGGCACCAGGCATTCTCCAACATGACCTCCTGCCCCTTTTTGTTCCTTTGCCCTGTTTTATTCTCTCCCATTTGTCACTACTTGACAAAAGATGAGTTTTTTAGTTTTATTTTATAAAATATGTAAGAGCTGAGCGCGGTGGCTCACACCTGTAATCCCAGCACTTTGGGAGGCCGAGGCAGGAGGATCACTTGAACCCAGGTGTTCAGGACCATCCTGGACAACATAGCGAGACTTCGTCTCTACAAAAATCAAAAAATAAGCCGGGCATGGTGGTGTGTGCCCGTAGTCTCAGTTACTCGGGAGGCGAGGCTGAGCCATGATGGTGCCACGGCTCCCCAACCCGGGCCACAGAGGTGGACCCCGACTGAATTAATAAAATAAAATATATACATTTACATAGTGAAGTGATTACTACAGTTTTTACATACATTTACATAGTGAAGTGATTACTACAGTTAAGCAAATTAATCTACCCATCACCTTCCATAGTTAACTGTGTGTGTGTGTATGTGTGTGACGAGAGTTCCTAAAATGTACAAACAGCACATTTCCAGTACCCTGTGCAATATTATTAACTATGAAGTATGCATGCTTTGTTGAGCCATTGATCTGTTTGATTTCTGTCCCCCATCAACAGAGTATCAACACTATGAGGTCAGGGACTGTATTTGTGTCATTCACTACAGTATATTCCCCAGTGCTAAGTATTTCTGTATTCAGTGATTAATAATTTTTTTTTTTTTTGAGTTGGAGTCTTACTCTGTCACCCAGACTGGAGTGCAGTGGCCGCTCCCAGCCACTACAGCCTCGACC
>NW_007251248.1:109260-118015 GCF_000164805.1 Carlito syrichta
TGGTAGCGCATACCTGTAATTCCGGCTACTCGGAAGGCTGAGGCGGAAGGATCGCCAGAGCCCAGCAAGTCGAGGCTGCGGTGGGCGGAAGCGGCCGCTGCACTCCAGTCTGGGTGACAGAGGAAGACTCCAACTCAAAAAAAAGAAAAAAAAAAACTGACCTAGGTCAGATGCAGTGGCTCACATCTGTAATCCCAGCACTTTGGGAGGCCAAGGCAGGAAGACCACTGGAGCCTGGGGATTCGAGACCAGCCTAGGCAACATAGTGAAACCTCATTTGTACCAAAAATAAAACATTATCCGGATGTGGTAGCACATGCCTATAGTTCTAGCTACTAGGAAGGCCAAAGCAGAAGGATCTCCTGAGCCTAAGAGGTCAAGGCTATGGTGAGCCGTGACCCTGCCACTGCACTCCAATTGAGCAACAGAGACTCTGACTCAAATAAATAAACAAATTGGGGCTGTTTGGGGATTTGGCTATTTTGTATCTCTCTCTCTCTCTTCTGAATTTTCAGAAGGTCAGATAGACAACTTAGTTTCGGTTTAGTGACATGGAACTAGAACATGAGTGACTTCATTTTATCCTGATCTGTAAGAACCCAGTGCAGGCCTCCTACACATTTGGTTGAACACATCGCCTGTGCACATTTGACTCTTTCCAGACGTTCACACCTTCCCCTGTGTCTCCTTCCTTCTCTCCCCCCATCAAAGCCAGAGGTCACAGACTCCATCTTCTCCCTTTGCCTCCTCCCAAACGCCCCTCCTTCAATGGCAATATTCTGCTCCTCCTTCCTAGATTTCTCCTGAGTCTGATAACTTCTTTTTTTATTTGAGTCAGAGTCTCTGTCGCCCAGGCTGGAGTGCAGAGGCACACTCACAGCCACCGCAGCCTCGACTTGCTGGGCTCAAGCGATCCTTCTGCCTCAGCCTTCCAAGTAGCTGGAAACACAGGCACGCGTCACCACACCCGGCTGATTTTTTTTTTTTTAAGTTGGAGTCTCACTCTGTTGCCTAGGCTGGAAGTGCAGTGGCACAGTCACGGCCACCCCAATGTCGAGCCGCTGGGCTCCAGTGATCCTTCCATCTCAGCCTTCCAAGTAGCCGAAACTACAGGTGCACACTACCACACCTGGCTAGTGTTTTGTTGTTTTTTATTGTAGAGATGAGGTCTCGCCAAGTTGCCCAGACTGGTCTCGAACCCATGGGCTCAGGCAATCCTCTCGTCTCCACTTCCCAAAGTGCCGGGATTACAGGCATGAGCACTTCATACTATTTTATTTTATTTTTTTGAGTAGGCATCTCACTCTGTCGCCCAGTCTGGAGTGCAGTGGCACACTCACGGGCACTGTAGTCTTTGCCCGCTGGGCTTGGCAATCCTTCTGCCTCAGTCTCCCAAGTACCTGGAACTACAGGCGCACACCACCACGCTGAGCTAATTTTTTAATTTATTGTAGAGACGAGGTCTCACCCAAGTTGCCCTGGCTGGTCCAGAACCACTGGGCTCAGGCACTCCTCTCACCTCCACGTCCCAAAGTGCTGGGATTACAGGCGTGAGCCACCATGCCCGGCCAAGTCTGGTCACTCCTTCCTCCTCCACTGCCACTGCAGCTGCCGCCTCCTTGGTTTCCCTGCTTTGCGCTGACCCCTTACACCAGGAGGAGGGAGATTTTTTTTTTTTTTTTTGAGTCAGAGTCTCAGTCTGTCACTCAGACTGGAGTGCAGTGGCTGCTCCTGGCCACCGCAGCCTCGACCTGCTGGGTTTCGGCAATCCTTCCGCCTCAGCCTTCCAAGATATTTTTTTTTAAACGCAAGTCAGATCACGTGACTCCCCCTGTTTAAAAACCTTTTAGGCCACCCAGCGTGGTGGCTCACACCTATAATCTCACCACTTTGGGAGGCTGAGGTGAGAGGATTGCCTGAGCTCATGGGTTCGAGACCAGCCTGGGCAACTTGGCGAGACCTCATCTCTACAATAAATCAAAAAATTAGCCAGGCATGGTGGTATGTGCCTGTAGTTCCAGCTGCTTGGAAGGCTAAGGCAGAAGGATTGCCTGAACCCAGCAGGTTGAGGCCCTGGTGGTAGTGAGCGTGCTACTGCACTCCAACCTGGACAACAGAGTGAGACTCCAATTAAAACAAAACAAAAAACAAAAAAAACCTTTTAGGCCAAGTATAGGGCGAAACACACTTAGTGACAACATGGGCACACCCTGGTTGTGCCCTCAAGCAGGGGACTGGAGCCTGGGAGAGGTCCTGGCGTGGGCAACCCAGAGTGTCCCCTTTTCAGCAGGTTCTGCACCTGGACCTGCCGGTCATGCTGGGGCCATGGGTGAAATATTCTCCAAGCCTACTGACCACATCTTGCAGCTGTGCATAGGGAATGTCTTCCCACACCCTTCCTTGATGCAATCGCCTGTCTCTCCCTCCACCCCCATCCCCCCACTGGTTTAGACCAGATCGGGCACACCTAGGTCAATGCCTGTAACAGGCACGCATCACCACACCCAGCTCAGTTTTTGATTTTTTTTTTTTTTTTTAGTAGAGATGAGGTCTCTCTATGTTGCCCAGGCTGGTCTCGAACCCCTGGGCTCAAGTGATCCCTCCACCTCAGCCTCCCAAAGTGTTAGGACTACAGGCGAGAGCCATGATGCCCGCCAGGGCACACTAGAAACATGACCCATTTCATGCTTAGCCCCGCACTCCACCCTATGTAGAAAACTATGCGAGTAACCTACAGTTGGGAGTGTTTTTTTCCCATCCAGTGGCCAATCCTGGACCACCTTTCCTGTAAGTACATTCTTGAATAAAGCCCATGTCTCCAGCTGGGCTCGGTGGCTCAGCCTGTAATCCTGCACCTTTGGGAGGCTGAGGGGAGTGGATTGCCTGAGCCCACGGGTTCGAGACCTGCCTGGGCAACTTGGTGAGACCTCATCTCTACAATAAATCAAAAATGAGCCGGGCGTGGTAGCACGTGCCTGTAATTCCGGCTACTCAGAAGGCTGAGGCGGAAGGATCGCCAGAGCGCAGCAGGTGGAGGCTGCGGTGGCCGGGAGCGGCCACTGTACTCCAGTCTGGGCGACAGAGTGAGACTCCAACTCAAAAAAAAATAAATAAATAAATACAGTAAAACTAGGATCATCAGTTTTGGTAATAATACCAGCAGCAGTGCATACCTTTGGGCTTAAGTCTGAGGGATGACCATTATGTCTATGGATCCCTTTCTATCCTAAAAAAAAATAAGTTTTGGCCAGGTGTGGTGGCTTAAGCCTATAATCCCAGCACTTTGGGAGGCCAAGGTGAGAGGACTGCCTGAGCCCATGGGTTCAAGACCAGCCTGGGCAACTTGGCGAGACCTCATCTCTACAATAAAACAAAAAATTAGCTGGGCGTGGTGGTGCATGCCTGTAGTTCCAGTTACTTGGAAGGCTGAGGCAAAAGGATGGCCTGAACCCAGCAGGTCAAGGTTGCGGTAGCTGTGAGCATGCCACTGTACTCCAGTCTGGGCAACAGAGTGAGACTCCAACTCACAAAAAAAAAAAAAGCCCATGTCTCCTTGGTTGTCTCCAGGTCATTTCATTCAACCAACCTCTCAGACACAGTGCCTTCCTTTTAGGGTCTTTGGGGACCTGACACTACACCATGTGTGGTGGCTTACAACCATAATCCCATCACTTTAGTAAGTGGATCCATTGAGGCCAGGAGTTTGAGGCCAGCCTGGGCAACACAGCCAGACCCTGTCTCTACAAAAAATTTAAAAATTGCCTGTAGTCCCAGCTACTTGGGAGGCTGAAGCAGGAGGATCGCTTGAACCCAGGAATTCTAGGCTGCAGTGACATGATTGTCACTACAATCTCCAGCCAGGGCAACATAAAGTCTCTCTCTCTTTTTTTTTTTTTTGGGTTGGAGTCTCACTTTGTCACCCAGACTGGAAAGCAGTGGCACGATCCCGGCCATCACAGGCTCGACCTGCTGGGTTCTGGCGATCCTTCTGCCTCAGCCTGCCAAGTAGCTGGAACCACAGGCGCACACTACCACACCCAGCTAATTTTTCATTTGTTGTAGAGATGAGGTCTTGCCAAGTTGCCTGGGCTGGTCTCGAACCGGCAGGCTCAGGCAATCCACTCGCCTCAGCCTCCCAAAGTGCTGGGATTACAGGCTGAGCCACCGAGCCTGGCCATAAAGTCTCTTAAAAGTAAATAAACAAGTTTTTGGTCTTTCCTTCTGTAAGCATTCACTGAGCACTGACCAGGTGTTAGGGTTCAACGTGGAATGAGGCCAAGTTCCATCTCTCATGGAGCCCATAGTCTCGTGGGGCAAGTCGGACAAGAAGCAAGTAAAAGCCACAAACAAGATCATTCCATGGCTGGGTGTGGTGGCTCAGGCCTATAATCCCAGCACTTTGGGAGGTAGAGGCGAGAGGATCACCTGTGTCCACAGGTTCAAGACCAGCCTGGGCAACATGGTGAGACCTCATCTCTACAATAAATCAAAAATTAGCCAAGTGTGGTGGCTCACGCCTGTGGTTCCAGCTACTTGGAAGGCTGAGGCAGGATGGGCTGAGCCAAGCAAGTTGATGCCGTGGTGGCTGTGAGGGTGCCACTGCACTCCAGCCTGGGCAACAGCAAACTCAAAACAAAAAACAAAAACAAACATCATTCCAGGCCAGGCGCCCCTGAGCCCAGGAGGTGGAGGCTGCAGTAAGCTGTGACAGTGCTACTCCAGTCTGGCCAATACAGTGAGACCCCGACTCAAAAAAACAAAGCAGAAATGTGAGGCATGCATTGTATTTCTATTAGGCGGCACTCAAAAGTTAACTGTGATTCATGTGCATAGCTATGACTGGGAAGGGAGTCTCATTTTCTCTCTTACTCGCTTCCTGAACAATTTAATTATTGGTTTAGTTTTGTAATTTTGAAATTAGAAACAAGGGAGAGTCACATCCTGAAATAATCAGTGAAGAAAATTGAAATCACTCACTAGAAGTGGGGGAATAACTAGTGATGGCCTTAAGGGACCTGAAAGTGACCTTCCACCCTGGGAACATGTTTACGTGGACTTTGAAACTGTTCACATTTTTTTTATTGAATAGGGGTTTCATCCTGCCACCCAGGCTGGAGTGCAGTGGTACAATCATGGCTCACTGTAGCTTCAACCTCCTGGGCCCAGAAGATCCTCCCGCCTCAGCCTCCCAAGTAGCTGGGACTGCAGGTGCACACCACTGTGCCTGGCTAATTTTTTGTATTTAATTTGTAGAGATGAGGTGGTCAGCTATGTTGCCCAGGCTAATCTCAAATTCCTGGGCTGAAGCGATCCTCCTGCTTGGACTTCCCAAAGTGCTGGAATTACCATGCCTAACGAAGCTGTACACTTTTTTTTTTTTTTTTTGAGTCGGAGTCTCACTCTGTCACCCAGACTGGAGTGCAGTGGCCGCTCCTGGCCACCGCAGCCTCGCCCTGCTGGACTCCGGCGATCCTTCCGCCTCAGCCTTCCAAATAGCTGGAACTACAGGCGCGCGCTACCACACCCGGCTAATTTTTGATTTATTGTAGAGATGAGGTCTCGCCAAGTTGCCCAGGCGGGTCCCGTACCCGCGGGCTCAGGCAATCCACTCACCTCGGCCTCCCAAAACGCTGGGATTACAGGCTGAGCCACTGAGCCCGGCCAGCTGTACACTTCCTAAAACAAGCTGAAGATCATTTATACTAACTCTGTGGGAGAAAAAAAAGAAGAAAGGAAACAAACCGAAGGACAAAGAATAAAATGTTCTGAAGTTGCTTTTATTCCAGGAATTCTGTGAGCTCCGCCCCGACACCATCAGCGCCAGCTTGTGCCATGGGACCCCCATATAACAGCACTGTGGGGGCGCCTGGGGCCTGCCAGAGCCCTGGTCCCCCAGCCAGTCAATGTGACTGAGTCCGCCAATGAGGCCGGCTTGGCCGTCCCCAAGTGGTCCCTCTATGTCCCCACTCCTCGGGCGGGCGAACAGTGGGACTCCATACCCTTGGCCCCCGCATCCAGGATCTGTGCACGCCCTGTGGCCCTGTTCTCAGAGGGCAACGCGTGCAGCCCCCCAACTCAGAAAGGGGGCCTCTCTGGTCGGGGCTTCTTCTCTGTCCTCGAGGTTCCAGATGGCCCTGCTTGCAGCCCCTGCCCGGGCAGGGAGTGGCCACATCCTGGGCCAGAGTCACTGTCCTCCATGGCCTGGGACCAGGCCTCAGCCAGGAGGCTAGGAGACGGCCACAGCCTCTGTGGGCTGGATCAACATGGTGGTGGCCTGCAGCGGGTAATAGCGGCCGCGCCAGGTCTTCCAGAAGATTCCCTTCTTCCGCTGCTGCCTCTGCCGTGGGATGGAGTGGAAGTACTGGCCATTGAGGTTGGAATGGCTGCAGGTGCCAAACCACCAGCCACCTGCCAGGATCAGAGGAGAGGGACACAGTCAGGTCCATGGGCCTCCAGCGGGGCTGAGAGGGGATAGAGACAGGGCTGGGAGCACTGTGGGGTGGGGGTGAGGCTGGGCTTCGGTTTCATGTTTGAGATGTGAAGACCTTGGCCGTGGTTATTAATCTGTGTTCCAAGGATTCCTGAGTTGTGACAACCCATGCCACTGCAAATCAGCTTTCATAGTCTGTGATCACAGCAAGTTACGTCTCTGTGCCTGGCACGTAGCTAACATTTAGTCTTTAAAAAATAAAAATGGGTCTGGACAACTTGGCGAGACCTCATCTCCACAATAAAATCAAAAATTCTGGCTACTTGGAAGGCTGAGGCGGAAGGATCGCCGGAGCCCAGCAGGTCGAGGCTGCAGTGGCTGGGAGCGGCCACTGCACTCCAGTCTGGGTGACAGAGTGAGACTCCAACTCAAAATAAATAAATAAATAAAAATAAAAATTAAAATGTGGGCTGGGCTTGGTGGCTCACATCTGTAATCCCAGCACTTTGGTTGGCCAAGGCGGGAGGATCGCTTGAAACCAGGAGTACAAGACCTGCCTAAGCAACACAGTGAGACCCCCGTCTCTACAAAGTTTGTTTTGTTTTGTTTTTGAGCTGGAGTCTCATTCTGTCCCCCAAGCTGGAGTACAGTGACATGCTCACGGCCACTGCAGCCTCAATGTGCTGGGCTCACGCGATCCTTCCACCTCAGCCTTCCAAGTAGCTGGAACTATAGGCACAGGCCACCACGCCCGGCTAATTTTTTTTTTTTTTTTTATTTTTCACATGGGGTTTCGCCAAGTTGCCCAGGCTGGTCTCAAACCCATGGGTTCAGGCAATCCACTCGCCTCGGCCTCCCAAATTGCTGGGATTACAGGCTGAGCCACCAAGCCCGGCCGAGACAAGGTTTCTCTATGTTGCCCAGGCTGGTCTTGAACTCTTGGAATCATGCAATCCTCCCACCTCTGCCTCCCAAAGTGCTGGAATTACAGGCATAAGCCACCACACCCAGCCAGCAAGAGGTACTTTCCTATGTCTCATTTTACAGAGTCTGGGCTCTGCCTCCAGTTTCACAAGAGCAAAGCAGGGGGTTGGCCTGGTGGCTCTGCCACATGCCAGCCACCATCCCACACATTTTCTCATTAATTTTCTTTTTCTCTTTTTAAATTTATTTTTAATTTTTTGCGTAGAGATAGGATCTCGCGATGCTGCCCAGGCTGGTCTTGAACTCCTAGCCTCAAGCAATCTTCCCATCACAGCCTCCCAAAGTGTGGGATTACAGGGGTGAACCATCACACCTGGCCCCCTCACTGAATTGGGTAGGGCAGGGCCTGCTCACCAGAGAGGCTCTTGGCGCAGTTCTCATCACCGCGGAGGTCGTGGTCCTGGTCCCACGTGGAAAAGGGCAGGGAGAGGCCATTGGGTGCGACGGTGGCGGCGCCCAGCTTGCTGGCCACGGGAGCCGTGAGCTGCAGACTATAGGCCGTGTCCTCACCCCCCAGATGCACGGGGAACTGCAGCGACTCGGCGTTCCCGTCCCAGTCGTGCAGCTGCACGGCCAGGCGGCTGCGGCGGTCTCCCGTGATGTGGTGCACCTTTTCCAGGCCCAGCCAGAACTCACCTGGAGCGGGGAAGCCACTCAGTGAGGTGGGCCGGCCTCCACAGCCCCCTCCTCCACCCCCTGCCTCTGGCCCCATGGAAACACCCACCTTGGGGGTCCCCGAAGCCCGCCTTGTAGGCTTCCCAGGGCTGGTTGAAGTCCACGGAGCCATCATGGCGTCTCTGAATGACTGTCCAGCCTCCGTCTGCCCAGAAAGGTATAAGGTCACCAGGAGGCTCCTCCTCATCCCCTCATCTGGATCCCAAACCCCACATCCCCTGCAAACCCAAGGAAGGCAACAGCCCCCCACTAATCCCAGGAAGACTGGAGGAGGTGGGGTAAGAGGGAGGATGGCCATAGGTGGGCAGACCAGGACTGAGTCTTTGTCTCAAGGACCAGCCAGGAAGGCCACAAAGCCTCTCTGGGCCAGCTGACCTTGGTCCTCCCCTGCAGTTCTGAGTTGGTCATGGAAGCCAATGGGGAAAAGGGCGGCACTGGGTGTGTGTTTTTAGAGACAGGGCCTGGCTCTATCGCCCTGGCTGGAGTGCAGTACCACAATCATAGCTCACTGCAGCCTCAAACTCCTGGGCTCAAGTGATCCTTCCGCCTGAGCCTCCCAAGTAGCTGGGACTACAGGCATACAACACCACATCCAGTAAAAGCTGCATTATATATATATATATATATATATATTTTTTTTTTTTTTTTTTTTTTTTTTTTTTTTTT
>NW_007251248.1:118045-121396 GCF_000164805.1 Carlito syrichta
CCCAGACTGGAGTGCAGTGGCCGCTCCCAGCCACCGCAGCCTCGACCCGCTGGGCTCCGACGATCCTTCTGCCTCAGCCTTCCAAGCAGCTGGAACTACAGGCGCACGCTACCACGCCCGGCTAATTTTTTGATTTATTGTAGAGATGAGGTCTTGCCCAGTTGCCCAGGTGGGTCTCGAACCCACGGGCTCAGGCAATCCACTCACCTCAGCCTCCCAAGGTGCAGGATTACAGGCTGAGCCACCGAGCCCAGCTAAAAGCTGCATTTTAAAGAAATGACCGGGCGCAGTGGTAGGCACCTGTAGTCTCAGCTACTAGGGAGGCTGAGGCAGGAGGATCGCCCGAGTCCAGGAATTCAAGTCCGGCTGGGCAAAATAGCAAAACTCTGTCTCTAAAAATAAATGTATTGGATAAAAAAAAATTATAAAGAAAGACAGCAGGGCCCAAGGCAGAGGCCTTCCCGGCAGGTCAGCTCACCTACCTGAGGTCATCTTGCAGTTGACCAGGAACGGTGGGGACCCCTGAGGCTGGATCTGGAACAGTCCACTCTGCCTCTCCCCATCCTGGAACAGCTCCTGGCAGTCCCGGGGCAGCCCTGCAGGTGGGCAAAGGGGGGAGGTGAAACAGGAGAACAGCCTCTGGGGAGTCAGGAGACAGGCATGTCTGGGGGCTGGGCAGCAGATGACAGGAAGGTGAAGGGTGATCCTGATTTCATGACTGCGTCTCCCCCCCCCCATCTGCCTAAACTCTTCCATGGCTCCCTATGGCCTTCCTCGGCATGGTCTACAAGGTACCCCAGGGCCAGGCCCTGTGCCCATCCTCCCTCCTCCCTTACTGCACCCTACCCTCTCTGCCATACAGGCTTCCTTCTCTCTCGTATCACAAGCCCTCCTGCCACAGAGACTTTGCACATGCCTAGGACTCTGTTCCCTCGCAACTCTCATTCTTCTGGAAGGAAGCTTTAACCTTCCTTCACCCTCAGACCAGGCCAGATGTCCCCAAATGGGGTTGAAGGACATCCCACTCCACAACACTGGGGCCATCCGGTGGTCTCTCCCCTGCTTTCCCCACTGACTGGGGCCTCTGTGAAGCCAGGGACACAGAGCCACTGTGACCACAGTCTGGCCCCAGCATCCCGCAGATCCCAGCCCACAGCGGTGCTCTATAAAGATCTGATGAACAAATGAATGGCGGGGGGTCCCAGGGCTGACCTGAACAGGGGGGGCTCTGGGGTATGCAGCGGGGGATGCTGGCGGGGCCTGGAGGGGGACAGAGGCTCTGCCCAGGGCCCCAGCTATCAGAGAGGGGGCAGGACCAAAGGAGAAGGGAGGGAGGTGTCTTCTTGGGGCAAGCCCGAGTCAGACTCGGGAAGAACCGCCCCCAGCCCGGCCAGGAAAGTAGGGGAAAGGTCGAAGTGAGTCGGCAGGCAGGCTGGGGACGAGGGCGGGCCTGAGTGATGGGAGGACACTTTCCGGCCCTCGGGCATCTCCCCTTTCCCCTACTTTTCCCCCCAGCCAATCAGGACGGGCACGCAGCCAAACCACCAACGAGGCTTCAATGAGCGCCAGCTGTTTGTCTCCCCAGCTCTGAACCTTTCCCTACTTGGCGGGGCTCAGCATGGAGTCTGGGAGTCCCAAAACCACAGAGCCTGTCTCCCCCACCTCCCCCGCACTCTCAGCCAATCCTCTGCAGCCCGACCCAGAAGCCCCTCATCCCGGGATGGCCCCCTGCCAGGCAGAGACACCGGCAGGGGGGAGGGGGGGCGGGAGGAGCCTGGGGAGGAACAGCCCCGAGCACTGCAGGGCTGGACTTGGGTCCCTGACCCCAGGCTGTTGGGGGGGAATCCGAACTTTCACCCAGTTGGCTGTAGAGGCCACAAATGCAGGGGAGGAGGGAAGCCGGCTGTGAGGCTGGAGCCCGGAGTGGGAATTCGTAGACAGACACACGGACAGACTGTGGTTTGGGCCTAAAGAAGGTTCCGGAATAAAAGCCATACCCACTTTCTGTAGGGGGCTGGGAAGAGGACGACAAGAGGCTAGGGAGGGAGAGAGGCCAGAAGGCTTGGGAGCTGGGGGTCCCGCCCTATTTTCTCCTTCTAAATCCACATCCCAAGAAACCCTGGGGGCCAAATCTTAGAACTCCCTACCTGGTAGCCTGTTATCTATCACACCCCGCTGGAAGGTTCTAACCTCCAGGAGGACATCATGGCCTCTCCAGAAGCCTTGAAGCTCAAGGCCCTCCTGGTCTCTGCTCCAGGGAGCAGCCTGCAGGGCCTGGAGACAGCCCACCAGCATGCCAGGAAAAAGAGTGGGGTGGCCTGGCTGGGGGACAGGACCAGGGCTGAGGAGGGAGGTGCCCCCACCTGCCCTCTACCCGAGACCCGTGAGCTCACAGAGACCCCAGACCAGAGGACAGAGAGGGGCTGGACACTCACGGTGCAGGCGGCTGGCATTGTGAGCTGGGCCGCCCAGCTGGGACATCTTGGGCAGCCTCTTCTTTCGGGCAGGCTTGGTCAGGTGTGCGGGGGCCAGGAGGCCGACCTGGGCCGGGACAGGAGGGGGAGGTCAGTCTCGGGGGGGCACAAGCTGATGCCCTGTGGGGGGGTCTGCATTTGAACACAGATGGCGACCTCCCTCTCCTCTGGGGACAGGCCTGGGGCACCTGGCTTTGCAGGGTCTGGATTCGCAAGTGCTGCTTCTCCAAGTGCCGCTGCTGCTGGGCCACCTTCTGGAACAGCTGCTGGATCCTGCTGTTCTGTGCCTTGAGCTGAGTCTGGGAGGGGTGAGAACGCTGGTGAGGACCCGGTCTCCTTTCTCCAAACATGTTCACCCTCTATCCTTCCAAAGCATTCTTTTGAGGCCATGGCTGGGGAGACCATGCTTTTTCTTCTTCTTTTCTTTTCTTTTCTTTTTTTTTAAGAAGCAGAGTATCACTGTTACCCAGGCTGGGGTGCAGTGGTGCCATCATGGCTCACGGCAGCCTGGATCTCCTGGGCTCCGGAGATCCTCCCACCTCAGCCTCCTGAGTAGCTGGGACTACAGGCCTGGCTAACTGAAAAAATTTTTTTTGGTAGCGACAGGGTCTCACTATGTTGTCCGGGCTGATCTCGAACTCCCGGCCTCCAGCGATCCTCCTCTATCATCCCCCTGAGTAGCTGAGACCGCAGCCGAGCCCCATCATGCCCGGCTCATTTAGCAAATGGGGAGACACGGGCTCGCTCTGGTGCCCAGGCTGGTCTCGAACTCCCGGCCTCAAGCGATCCTCCCGCCTCGGCCTCCCAAAAGGGAGCCCATCCCCAGGGAGCCCGGGGAGCCTCGGATGCGCCCTCCACTCCACACCCTGCCAGGCCG
>NW_007251248.1:122426-125015 GCF_000164805.1 Carlito syrichta
ACCCCCGGTGCGTCGAGTGCGGCGGGGCGGGGGGGATGGGGGGCGAGCGTCGGGCGACCTCAAACCGCTCCGCCTTTGAGAGGTTTCAGGCGATCGCCGTCCCGAGAGCGGGAGAGACGCCCCCCGGGTTGCCAGGCTCCTTTCCGCGAAAGGGTTCGCCATTATGGTTCTGTTTGTGAGATTCTTTAAAAAAAATTTTTTTAAAGCTAAGCTCAGGCAATCCTCTCGTCTTGGCCTCTCAAAGTGTTGGGATTACAGGCGTGAGCCACCGCTCCCCGTCGGTGTGAGAGTCTTTAAAGTCCATATTCCAGGTCGGGCGCAGTGACTGAGGCCTGTTAATCCCAACACTTTCGAAGGCAGGAGAAGATCGCCTGAGCCCAGGAGTTCAAGACCAGACTGGGCAACATGGGACACCACGTCTCTACAAAAAAAATATTTTTTTTTTTAATTAGCTGGGCACGGTGGTGCCTGTACTCTCAGCTACTTGGAAGGTTGAGACGGAGGGATCGCCTGAGCCCAGCAGGTCGAGGCCTGTGGTAACCATGATTGTGCAGAGCATGCCAGCCCAGGTGACAAAGTGAGACTGACAAAAAAATAGTAATAAGGCCGGGCGTGGTGACTCCTGTCTGTAATCCCAGCACCTTGGGAGGCCAAGGCAAGAGGATTGCTTCAGCCCGCGGGTTCGAGACCACCCTGGGCAAGTTAGCGAGAGCTGATCTCTACAATAAAACAAAAAAATTAGCCAGGCGTGGTGGCGCAGGCCTGTAATTCCTGCTACTTGAAAGGCTGAGGCTGAAGGATCACCTGAGCCCAGCTGGTTGAGGCAGGGGTGGCCGTGAGTGTGCCACTGCACGCCAGCCTGGGCGACAGAGGGAGACTCCAACTCAAAAACAATAAAAAATAAAAAAATTAGCCCGGTGGTAGCTCTTACCTGTAGTTCCAGCTACTTGGAAGGCTGAGGTGGAAGGATCGCCTAAGCCCAGCAGGTTGAGGCCACGGTGGCTGTGAGTGTGCAATTGCACTCCAGCCTGGGTGACAGAGTGAGACTCTGGCTCAAAGAAAAGGAATGGGGGAAATCTGTATGGAGTCCCCAAACGGGTGAAGAGACTCCAACACGCTGAGCCTGTGGTGAAGGGAGGATTGTGACAAAGGGACGAGTAAGGCTGTAAGATATGACCACGTCCATGCCACAAGGCTGAGCACTCATTCAACAAACTTACACTGGCCTCTTCCCCGCCAGTTCCCTGTCAGGGAGGGGAGATTGGCACAGGAAACCCTCCTGCCAGGAAGAATCCAGGGCAGCTCAGCCCAGAACACAGACAAGAAGGAGGGCAGGGCTCGGTGGCTCACGCCTGCCATCCCAGCACTTTGGGAGGCTGAGGCGAGGGGATTGCCTGAGCCCAGGGGTTCAAGACCAGCCTGGGCAACATGCAGAGACCTCATCTCTACAATAAATCAAAAAATTAGCCAGGCGTGGTGGCACACACCTGTGCCAGCTACTCGGGAGACTGAGGTAGGAGGATTGCCGGAGCCCAGCAGGTAGAGGCTGCGGTGACCTGTGATCATGCCACTGCATTCCAGCCTGGGTGACAGAGTGAGGCTCAGACTCAAAAAAAAAAAGGGGGGGGGCGGGGAGTGTTGACTCAGCAGGACTTGGAGCCAACTCAGCCCCTGGAATCCGAAACCGCATGCCCCAGGGCCGATGTGCAGGCCACTACTCATACACTTGGCCTCATGGCTGGGCCAGACGCCAGGACAGCGGGTCCCGGCAGCGGTGACAGGCGGGCGGGAAGGGCAGGAGGGAGGAAAGTCCCAGGAAGGCGTAGGTGCAGCGGGCTGCCGTCCAGCCTGTCCACCCTCCAGCCTGCAGCCCCTCTCTGAGGGGGCCTGTCGCTATCCTGGGGTATCCCAGAGTGTGAGCCTCTCCCCAACTTTTGCACTGAGAGAAATAATCAATTCCTTCCCCTGCCCAATGACCTTTCCATGATCCGCTTTTCAGGGACTTTTATGGAGTCACGTGTCAGACACAGCCATCTAAGGCTTCATGTTCTCATGTAAGAAATTTACCAAAGTCTCCATCCTGGATCCTGGAGCTGGCTCTGAACTTTTTTTTTTTTTTTTGAGTTGAGGTCTCACTCTGTTGTCCAACCTCCTGGGCTCAGGCGATCCTTCCTCCTCAGCTTCCTGAGTAACTGGGACTATAGGTACACGCCACCACCACATCCTGCTAATTTTTTGTAGAGATGAGGTCTCGCTATGTTGCCCAGGTTGGTCTTGAACTCCTGGGCTCAAGCAATCCTCCTGCCTCGGGCTCCCAAAACACTGAGATTGCAGGTGTGAGCCACCACACCTAGCTAGTTTTGTTATTCTGTGTGCGTGTATTTGTATCCCATACATAGAGATGAACATATGTATATATATAACATACGCACACATATATAGAGATATACAATATACACATAAACATTATGGAGAGAGATACATATAATTCACACATTTATATGTAGATATAAATAAAAACACATGGAGAGACATATAATATACACTTTTTTTTTTTTTGAGTTGGAGTCTCACTCTGTCACCCAGACT
>NW_007251248.1:125426-135329 GCF_000164805.1 Carlito syrichta
AAAAAAAAAAAAAAAGAACAGCCTGGGCAACTTGGCGAGACCTCATTTCTACAATAAATCAAAAATTAGCTGGGCATGGTGACTATGATTCTAGTTAGTTGGAAAGCTGAGGTGGAAGGATCACCAGAGCCCAGCAGCTGGGTGGCTGTGAGTGTGCCACTGCACTCCAGCCTGGGCCACAGAGTGGGACTCCAACTTCAACTCCCCAAAAGAAAAAAAATTCACAATATACCTGTACACAGATATACATAATACACACATAGAGAATAACATATGTAATACATACAAATATATATATTTTTTGAAATAAAAATATTCAGAGTGTTTCTATATATATGTTATATTATTATACAGTATATATTTATATAATAAGATAACATATTTTGAAATAAAATATATATATTGAGAAAGCCACATGTGTACACAGAAAGAGAAACACATACATACATAAGAGTATATAATATACATGCACATAAATAACTATATAAAATACACACATGGCCAGGCTCAGTGGCTCAGCCTGTAATCCCAGCACTTTGGGAGGCCGAGGTGAGTGGATTGCCTGAGCCTGCGGGTTCGAGACCTGCCTGGGCAACTTAGCGAGACCTCATCTCTACAATAAATCAAAAATTAGCCGGACGTGGTAGTGCGTGCCTGTAATTCCGGCTACTCGGAAGGCTGAGGTAGAAGGATCGCCGGAGCCCAGCAGGTCGAGGCTGCGGTGGCCAGGAGCGGCCACTGCACTCCAGTCTGGGCAACAGAGTGAGACTCCAACTCAAAAAAAAAAAAAAATTAGCTGGGTGTGGTGTCGTGCACCTGTAGTCCCGGTGACTCAGAAGGCCAAGGTGGGAGGCTGGCCTGAGCCCAGCAGGTTGAGACTGCAAGTGAGCTGTGATCATGCCACTGACTTCAGCCTAGGCGACAAAGTGAGACTCCGACTCAAAAGAAAAAGAAAAAAGTTAGAGAGAGAGAAAGAGTGAGATAAGACACACCCAGATCTAATGCTTTCCTGACCCACTGTATGTGTGTTCTGACCCCCCCACAAATGTGCTTTTGCCTTTTACTAGGGATAAAAACATGCTTATGTAACCCCAGTACAATGATTTCAGGAAACTTGACCCTGACGCAGTACTGTTATCTAATCAAAGGTCCACAGTCCAGTTTCATCAACCGTGCCAAGCACACGCTTTTCGCCTGCATTTCACTGTCTTGTCTCTTTGTTCCTTCAGGAGTCTTGCTATGTTGCCTAGGCTGGTCTTGAACTCTCTTGGGCTCAAGTGATCCACCTCAACTTCCTGAATAGCTGGGATTACCAGCACATACCACCACTCTCAGCTAATTTTTGTATTTTTTGTAGAGATGGAATCTCACTATGTTGCCCAAGCCAACCTCGACCTCCTGACCACCAGCAATTTTCCCACCTCATGCTCCGGCCTCCCAAAGCGCCAGGATTACAGGCATGAACCCCTGTGCCATGTCAACACTGACATTTTTGAGGTGTACACCTTGGTTTCTTGTAAAACATCCCTCACTTTGCCTTTGTCCGATGTTTCTTCCCTGGGAGGTCCCTGCCATGCATTTTGGCAGTGACATCGTGTCCTTCTCAGTGCAGGAAATCAGGTGGCACGTGATGTCCACTTGCCCCTTATCGGAACTCTGGATTGTGACGACATAAGTTGAATCCCACACGATCAGTGCCGAAATGGGGGGTGCACATAGGCCTAGAAGAGCCCAGAAAAGAGATCAATCCCATTAGGTGAGGATTCCTGAAGCAGGGATTCCTAGGGATTCCCGGGCAGGGATTCCTCAGAGGTTCTCAAGGCGTGTGGAGAATACGTGACCCAAGTCCAGGAAAGAGTGGCTCACGCCTGTAATCCTTTTCAGGGCTGAACCGAGGATGACACCAAATGTGTGATGCAAGTGTCTGATGGTGTAATGGTGGGTGCTCGATAAACGGACACTGCTCTAATTTTTGCTATTCCTTGTGACCTCAGGGTTATCGCCTGTAGTGACCAAGTTCCCGGGCTGGGAGGAACTTGGGGGCAGGGCTGGGGAGTTGGGGGGAGAAGCAACTGCCTTCCCTTCTGAGTCAGCTCAGATTCTGAATCATTCTTTCTGCCCTGGGCCTCTGAGATTCCTGCCCTGGGGCTGACCTTTCCTCATGACCCGGATGTGAGCAGAGGGTGACTGGAAAGGCCATGGTCAGCTGCCAGGGGTGGTGGAGACAGTTCTCTGGAAGGCTTTGTGAACACAGAGCCCCAATACCCTTATGGGCGTGTCTGGGAGGAACCAGGCACATGTCTCAGGCCTGAGTGCATTTTTTTTTTTTTTTAAGTCAGGGTCTCACTCTGTCGCCCAGGTTGGAGTGCAGTGGCATGAACACAACTCACCACAGCCTTGACCTTCTAACCTCAAGCAATCCTTCTTCCTCAGCCTCCCCGGTAGCTGGGACTACAGGTGCGCACCACCGCACCTGGCTGGTCTCAAAATCCTGGGCTCCAGAGATCCTCCTGCCTTGGCCTCCCAAAGTGTTGAAATTACAGGCATGAGCCACAGCATCTGGCTAAAATTTTTTTTTTTTTTGGAGTCAGAGTCTTGCTCTGTCACCCAGGCTGGCATGCTGTGGCACACTCACGACCACCCCAGCGTCAACCTGCTGGGCTCAGACGATCCTTCCACCTCAACCCTCCAAGTAGCTGGAACTACAGAGATATGCCACCACATCTGGCTAATTTTTTATTTATTGTAGAGACGAGGTCTTGCCAAGTTGCCCAGGCTGTTCTCGAACCCGTGGGCTCAGGTAATCCCCTCACCTCGACCTCCCAGAGTGCTGAGATTACAGGCTTGAGCTACCGCACCCAGACAACTTTTTTAATTTTGTGTAAATCTCAGAACTCTTTTCTCATCAGCCTGTGGAAGTGTCTCCATTCTTCTTTCTTTCTTTCTTTCTTTCTTTTTTTTTTGAGTTGGAGTCTCACTCTGTCACCCAGACTGGTGTGCAGTGGCACGCTCCTGGCCACCACAGCCTCGACCTGCTGGGCTCTGGCGATCCTTCCATCTCAGCCTTCCAAGTAGCTGGAACTACAGGCACTTACCACCACACCCGGCTATTTTTTATTTTATTGTAGAGACGAGGTCTCGCCAAGTTGCCCAGGCTGGTCTCAAACCCCCGGGCTCAAGTAATCCACTCGCCTCGGCCTCCCAAAGCGCTGGGATTTCAGGCTGAGCCACCAAGCCCGGCCTCCATTTTCCACAGCTGTATAGTATCCTATTTTATCTTTGTGCCATGATCTTGCATTGTTCCTAATCTTTTGCACGCGGTTGTGAATAGCCATGTAGGTTGTCATTTTGTACATGTACAATGATACGTGACAGGTAAATTCCCTGAAGTGGAATTATGAGGTCAAAGGGGACGTATATTTGTAATTCTGGTGAATATTACCAAATCATACTTGACGGGCGTTGGGCCAGTATACATCACACCAACAATGTTGGAGAGTCTCTGCGTATTTCCTCACAGTATTGCCAACAAAGTGTTTTATTAAACTTGTGAATTTCTGCCAATCTGATAAGCGGAAAATGACATCTCACATACTTTAAATCTTCTCTAAGTAGAAGATTAATTGTTTTCAAATGTTTCATAGCCACTTAAAATAAAATTTAAAATAATAGCCGTAAAATAAAACAACCAGCCAGGTGCAGTGGCACTTGCCAGTAATCCCAGCACTTTGGGAAGCAGAGGCGAGAGGATTGCCTGAGTCCAAGGGTTCAAGACCAGCCTGGGCAACTTGGCGAGACCTCATCTCTACAATAAGTACAAAAATTAGCCAGGCGTGGTGGCTCACGCCTGTAGTTCCAACTACTTGGAATGCTGAGGTAGAAGGATCGCCGGAGTCCAGCAGGTCGAGGCTGCGGTGGCTGTCAGCATGCCACTGCTCTCCAGCCTGGGCAACTGAGTGGACTCCGACCAAAAATAATATAAAATAAAACAAAACAAAATAGCTATTTAAATTTTCTTTTCTTTTTTTTTTTTTTGAGTCAGAGTCTCACTCTGTCGCCCAGCCTGGAGTGCAGTGGCCACTCCCGGCCACCGCAGCCTCGCCTGCTGGGCTCCGGCGATCCTTCCGCCTCAGCTTTCTGAGTAGCCGGAATCACAGGCATGCGCTACCACACCCGGCTGATTTTTTGATTTATTGAAGAGATGAGGTCTCGCTGCCCAGGCGGATCTCGAACCCGCAGGCTCAGACAATCCACTCACCTCAGCCTCCCAAATGCACGGGATTACAGGCTGAGCCACCGAGCCTGGCTGCTATTTAAATTTTCATTGTCCATTTTTTATTGGCATGCTCTTTTTCTTTTTCTTTTTCTTTTTTTTTTTTTTATTTTTTTTGAGTTGGAGTCTCACTCTGTCACCCAGACTGGAGTGCAATGGCCGCTCCCGGCCACCGCAGCCTCGACCTGCTGGGCTCCGGCAATCCTTCCACCTCAGCCTTCCAAGGAGCTGGAACTACAGGCGTGCACTACCACACCTGGCTAATTTTTGATTTATTGTAGAGATGAGGTCTCGCCAAGTTGCCCAGGCAGGTCTTGAACCCGCGGGCTCAGGCAATTCACTCCCCTCGGTCTCCCAAAGCGCCGAGATTACAGGCTGAGCCACTGAGCCCGGCCTACATTTTTTGATTTATTGTAGAGATAAGGTCTCACCATGTTTCCCAGGTTGGTCTTGAACTCCTGGGCTCAGGCATTCTTCCTGCCTCAGCCTCCCAAAGTGCTGGGATGACAGGCACAAGCCACCACGTGCACCAGACCTCTAAAAGCTCTTTATTAGACAGATGAACTCTTTGTCCATGATATGAATTGGAATATGTATTTCTGAGTTTGTCGTTTGTCTTCTGACTTTGAATTTTTTTTGCTCTACAAAAATGTTATGTGTGCATGAGAGACATGGAGTGAACGTATCAATGTTTTCTTTTGTGATGTCTGGGTTTTATGTCATACTTAGAAAGTTTTTCTCTTCTGCAGAATTATAAAGACATTCTCTTGTTTTTTCTTGCATAACTTAATGTTTCATTTTCACACTTAATTCTTTGATTTAAAACACATCAGCAGGCATGGTGGTGTGTGCCTGTAATCCCTGCTACTCAGGAGGCTGAAGCAGGGGATTGTTGAAGCCCAGGAGTTCAAAGCCAGTCTGAGCAACACCGTGAGAGCTTGTCTCTAAAAACAAATAAGCAAAAGCCCTACAACATCTTAATGAATCAGCTACATTACCTCCCTAACTGGTGACTTGTATTAATGACATTCTGGAACCAGCCATAGTGGCTCATTCCTGTAATCCCAGTGCTTTAGGAGGCTGGGGCAGGCGGATCCTTTGAGGCCAGGAGGTTAAGACCAGTTTGGGCAACATAGCAAGACCCTTACCTCTACAAAAAATTAAAAAATTAAGGCCAGGCACGGTGGCTCACGCCTATAACCCCAGTACTTTGGGAGGCCAAGGTGAGAGGACTGCCAGAATTCACAGGTTCAGCACCAGCCTTGGCAGCTTGGCAAGACCTCATATCTACCATAAATCAAAAAATTAACCAGGCGTGGTGGTACGTGCCCATAGTTCCAGCTACTTGGAAGGCTGAGGTGGAAGGATTGCCTAAGCCCAGTGGGTCGAGGCTGCGGTGGCCGTGAGTGTGCCACTGCACTCCAGCCTGGGTGACAGAGTGAGATTCCGACTCAAAAAAAAAAAATTTTAAAAATTAGCTGGTAAACCAGGCTCGGTGGCTCAGTCTGTAATCCCACGCCTTGGGAGGCTGAGGTGAGTGGATTGCCTGAGCCCACGGGTTCGAGACCCGCCTGGGAAACTTGGTGAGACCTCATCTCTACAATAAATCAAACATTAGCCGGGCGTGGTAGCGCACGCCTGTAGTTCCTGCTACTTGGAAAGCTGAGGCGGAAGGATCGTCGGAGCCCAGCAGGTCGAGGCTGCGGTGGCCAGGAGCGGCCACGGCACTCCAGTCTGGGCGACAGAGTGAGACTCCACCACACACACACACACACACACACACACACACACACACACACACACAAATCAGTTGGCTGTGGTGGTATGCGCCTGTTGTCTTAGCTACTTGGGAGGCTGAGATGAAAGGATCGCTAGAGCCCAGGAGTTGGAGGCTGCAGTGAGCTATGATAAAAAAATAATAATAATAATAACACTGAAAACAGCCTATGTTCAGAGTAAGGGACAGTCATGGAATGGAACATGTTTTCAAATTGCAAACTATCTTTTCTTTTTTTGTTGTTGTTTTTCGAGTCGGAGTCTCACCCTGTTGCCCAGGCTGGAGTGCATGGCACGCTCATAGCCACTGCAGCCTCGACCTGCTGGGCTCAGGCAATTCTTCCACTTCAGCCTTCAAAGTAACTGGAACTATAGCTGCACACCACCATGCCTGGCTAATTTTTTAAATTTATCGTAGAGATAAGGTCTTGCCAAGTTGTCTAGGCTGGTCTCGAACCCCTGGGCTCAGGTAATCCTCTCACCTCGGCCTCCCAAAGTGCTGGGATTACAGGCTTAAGCCACTGCTCCCAGCTGCAAACTATGTTAAGGAAGTATCATGTGACCTGGACAATACACAGAGTGTGTTAAACAAGAAATCCAGAAATCCAGACTGCAGATCCAGTGATATTTCAATTTTTCTTTTCTTTTTTTTTTGAGTTGGAGTCTCAGTCGCCCAGACTGGAGTGCAGTGGCCGCTTCCAGCCACCGCAGCCTCGCCTGCTGGGCTCCAGCAATCCTTCTGCCTCAGCCTTCCGAGTAGCCGGAATTACAGGCACGCGCTACCACGTCCAGCTGATTTTTTTTTGATTTATTGTAGAGAGGAGGTCTCGCTGCCCAGGTGGGTCTCGAACCCGCGGGCTCAGGCGATCCACTCACCTCAGCCTCCCAAAGGCGCGGGATTACAGGCTGAGCCACTGAGCCGGCTGGCTGAATTTTTATATGTATTTATAGAGATGAGGTCTCGCTATGTTGCCCAGGTTGGTCTCGAACTCCTGGGCTCAAGCGATCCTCCCACCTTAGCCTCCAAAAGGGCTAGGATTACAGGCGTGAGTCACTGCAACCGGACTAGAAATTTAGATATCATCATCATCATTATTATTTTTTGAGTTGGAGTCGCCCAGGCTGGGTGCTGGCGATCCTTTCGCCTCAGTCTTTCAAGTAGCCAGAAACACAGTCGCGCGCTACCACGCTCGGCTAGTTTTTGATTTATTGTAGAGAGACGAGGTCTCGCCAAGTGGGCTGGGCGGGTCTCGAACCCGTGGACTCAGGCATTCCACTCGCCTCGGCCTCCCAAAGTGCCGGGATGACAGGCTGAGACACCGAGGCCGGCCTAGATATTAGTTTTATAACAATGAGAAAAGGTTAGAAGTGGAGGCTTTGGGGGGTTTTTTTGCACGAAAGAAAACACCTTTCCTGTAGGTCTCGGGTGGAAAACCACCAGTCCCCGGGGTTTACCCGGGAGGGAGGCGCCCCCTGGTGGTGGATCAGCCGTCGGGGCCGATCAAGGCCGAGGAGACACCCCAGAAACCTGAGTGTCTGATAAGGGGAAACTGCCCAGGGATTCAGGAGCCGGGCCAAGGGGGAAGTGGAGGTCGTAAGCAGCAATCTTTCTCTTCCTCACTCCCCTCCCTTCCTCCTTGGAGGCTATTTCATTCATTCATTTATTATTGTATTGTTTGTTTTTTTGATTCGGGGGTCTCACTCTGTCGCCCAGATTGGAGTGCAGTGGCCTGCTCTCCGCCACCGCCGCCTCGACCTACTGGGCTCCGACAATCCTTCTGCCTCAGTCCTCCAAGTAGCTGGAACTATAGGCGTGTGCCACCACACCTGGTTAAATTTTTTCTTTTTTGTAGAGGTGAGATCTTGCCAAGTTGCCAAGGCTGGTCTCGAACCCCTGAGCTCAGGTAATCCTCTCACCTCCACCTCCCAAAATATTGGGATTACAGGCATGAGCCACCACACCCGGCCCGTTTCATTAATTTAACGGTAACGTGTTCATCCGTTCTTCAAGAGTTTATTGAGTACCTACTGTGTGCCAGACCCTGTTCTAAGCACTCGGAACAAAGATCTTTGCCCTAACGCTGACTCAGTTACTGCGTAGAGGGGACACACCATAAAAAAGATAAGTCAGGAACATATGTGACATGTGACATGGTGATAAATACGAAGAGGAGAAATAGGCCGGGTGTGGTGGCTCATGCCTGTAATGCCAGCACTTTGGGAGGTCATTGCAGAAGGATTGCTTGAGCCTAGGAATTTAAGACCAGCCTGGACAATATTGAAGACCTCATCTCTACAAAAAACATTTAAAAATTAGCTGGGCATGGTGGCCTGTGCCTGTAGTTCCAGTACTCAAGAGGCTGAGACAGGAGGATCACCTGAGCCCAGGAGGTCGAGGCTGCAGTGATGGTGTCACTGCACTCCAGCCTGGGCGACAGAGAGACCCTGAGTCAAAAAAAAAAACAAAAATAAGAACAAATACGTAAGTAAATAAATAATAAATAGTTCAGCCTGGTGTGGTGGCTCACACCTGTGATTCCAGCAACTCAGGAGGCCAAGGCAGGAGGACTGTTTGAGTCCAGGAGTTCAAGACCAGCCTGGGCAAAATAGTGAGACTCCCCTCTCTTAAATAAAAGATAAAAATAATAAATGCATGGATATAAGTTGTGCAAAGCTGGGGGAGAGTGGTACAAGTAGCCACAGGGAGGTCTGGGATCAGACACATTTCGGAGGGGTGGGGTATTCCAGTACCAGAGCTGGGAGTCAGGCATGATTCTAGAGCTTTTAGGTGGTGAAACTAACACGGTGTGATCTAGATGGAATTAGAGCCTAGGAGGGCGGCGGGGGGGGGGGGGGGGTGGAAAGTTCGAAGACTGGGTGCACAGAGAGCCTTTTCTTTCTTTTTTTTGAGTTGGAGTCTCACTCTGTCGCCTGGACTGGAGTGCAGTGGCCGCTCCCAGCCACCGCAGCCTCGACCTGCTGGGCTCCGGTGACCCTTCCGCCTCAGCCTTCCAAGTAGCTGGAACTACAGGTGCACGCTACCACGCCCGGCTGACTTTTTTTGATTTATTGTAGAGATGAGGTCTCACCAAGTTGCCCAGGTGGGTCTCGAACTCGCAGGCTCAGGCAATCCACTCACCTCAGCCTCCCAAAGGTGCGGGATTACAGGCTGAGCCACCGAGCCCGGCTTCTTTCTTTTTTAATTTTTATATTTATTTTTGCTTTTTAGAGTCAGGTCTCACTCTGTCACCTGGTGTGGAGTGCAGTGACACGATCATAGCTCACCACAGCCTTGATATCCTGGGCTCAAGTGATCCTCCCACCTCAGCCTCCCAAAGTGCTGAGATTATGGGCATGAGCCACCACACCTGGCTAATGCTGCCTTTTGAAGCTCCTGGTTGGGCCGGTCCACCTTAGGTCAAGGGTGTGAGTGTTCAGGGACAGGCACAGCCTCTCAGGGGCAGCTGGGCATTCCAGACTGGGGCCGGGCTGCCCCGGAGTTCACCAGAGGTCCCTGAAGTGGTGAAAGGGCTGAGAGTGGCTTCCAAGGGGTTCTTGTGCATTCTGGAGTGGCTGGGAAGCTGTCTCTCCTTCTCTCTTTTCTCTGCCAACTCGAGCCTCAGCCTGGGATGGAGTGGGACCGAGAAGGATCACTTGTTTTTTGAGTCAGAATCTCACTCTGTCACCCAGTCTGGAGCACAGTGGCATGCTAACGGCCACCACAGCCTTGACCTGCTGGGCTCAGACAATACTCCTGCCTCAGCCTTCCAAGTGCCTGTAACTATAGGCGTGCGCCACCATGTCTGGCTAATTTTTTGATTTATTGTAGAGATGAGGTCTCACCAAGTTGCCCA